>NW_018405235.1:781121-781411 GCF_002113885.1 Mizuhopecten yessoensis
AAGAGGGTGGTGACAGTTTGTACTATACGTTGATGCCGTCTCCTGTAGAGAGGTGACAGTTTGCACTATACGTTTATGCCGTCTTCTGTAGAGAGTGGTGACAGTTTGTACTATACGTTGATGTCGTCTCCTGTAGAGAGTGGTGACAGTTTGTACTATACGTTAATGCCGTCTCCTGTAGAGAGTGGTGTCAGTTTGTACTATACGTTGATGCCGTCTCCTGTAGAGAGTGATGACAGTTTGTTCTATACGTTGATGTCGTCTCCTGTAGAGAGTGGTGACAGTTTGTA
>NW_018405235.1:783416-833125 GCF_002113885.1 Mizuhopecten yessoensis
AACTTTACGTTAATGCCGTCTCCTGTAGAGAGTGGTGACAGTTTGTACTATACGTCAATGTCGTCTCCTGTAGAGAGTGGTGACAGTTTGAACTTTACGTTAATGCCGTCTCCTGTAGAGAGTGGTGACAGTTTGTACTAAACGTTAATGCCGTCTCCTGTAGATACCTCTTGAAAAGTACTTAATCATTAGGCTACTGAGAGACGGCGTGGTAATTTTGATAGTGTATTCAAAGACATCGTCGTGTCTGTAAAAACAAGCATCGTTTGACTATGTTGCCGAACAGTTATTCGGCGGCATGTAATCCTTAATATGAAAGATTAAACCAGTTCACTACCTTTGCCTGTTGTTCCAGAAAGAGGGCTATGACGTGATACCAACAGTGGTTTCTTATATTGCGATCAGTGGCGGTGATAGTAGCGGCGAGAACGGGAACTAGAAGGAAGCGATTGCATTCGAATTTGACTTAATACATTTAGGACAGGCGATGTTCACTATAGTCTAACAATATACTATACAACTGACATTCCGTTATAGACGGCTAAAATGACATCAGATACATTCAGAAATGATGGCTACAATCTAGAAGCGCAACGTTAATTTTCGGTCAACATGAAATTGCAAAGCAGCTGTATGCAAAACCCGAAAGTCGGGGACAAACACGTAAGCAGCTCTGCCAAGGAACAGTTGATGGAAATCTGACAAACATTAAAAGAAAAGTCGATGATCAGTGCATTATACTCGTATGAATCTAAAGGTAATAATTATAGTAATACTCCATAGCAGCCTTGCGCGACCGGTAGCCATCGCAACCTTCCTGACGCATTGCAACAATGAGAGAATGAAAACGATTTCTTCGGAGAATGAAACATTCAAGCGGACGATGACGATTGATACAGTATGTTTAGGTGATGCCCGCACCTAGCATCAACATCAGATACAAACCACATACCATCATCATTCCGCATCACATCAGTGTAAGCAACAGAGACCGACGCTGCTTAAAGGTCTGATACGAATGGTAATTAAAAGCAAACCTCGAGAAAGATAATGATCAAACGTGTAAATCCTTCTGAGTTCATGTGGCATTCATATCAGCTTTGGATGCCATCGTCCACGTGTTGACGTCATCGTTACTGATCATGATGTCATAGTTGTTCGTTGGAGACCAACTTTGTTTGAAAATGATGGTCTTGGTTTTCTTTACACAAGCATACCCAATACAATGACATTCACATATTGAACTAAATGCTGAGTTTGATAAATAAATGAATAAATAAGCTAACCTTATGTGAGACGAAAATAAATTTCGTCACGTTCCAATTGGCATTCATACTGACTATGAATGCTGACTGAAGCACTGACATGGGCAAAGCAGAATCGGACCAACAAGAGTGATTAATTATATAGGTTGAAATAACTTGATTCATAATTGTTGTAAAAAAACCCAGATATTTCTTATTTTGATAGTAAAGCCTGTACTGGTTCCTGGTTTTTGAAACTTCAACATCACTTA
This sequence comes from Mizuhopecten yessoensis, assembly GCF_002113885.1. NCBI lineage: Eukaryota > Metazoa > Mollusca > Bivalvia > Pectinida > Pectinidae > Mizuhopecten > Mizuhopecten yessoensis. The sequence goes on from NW_018405235.1 coordinate 784,933, forward strand.
TTTACTGATTATGCTTCAACAAAAATCAAACACTTTCAAAACCTCGGGTAAAACTAATTAATTCCCTTATAATAATATAACAAGTTTCGTAATTGTCGCCATTAGCAAAAGTTGGTTCACCCCATGAGAGATCAATGAAACTTATAATTCACGAGATTTTCTTTTGGAATTAATCCTAGTTATGACTGCTAATACATGTATGTATAGATAAAAGCGCCAGTATAGGACATGGACTCCCATGCGATGGCAAGCGCTGTCCAAGACGTCCAAGCTGGTTACATATCTCTAAGGTAAGCATCTGCAAAAAAATCTGGTTCCACGATCCTCCCTAAGTGACAGAATTACTGGGAAAGTTAAAGTAAATTTTGTGTAGGGATCTAAACTAAAGATTGAAATCGATGACGAAACCAAATTAATTAAGTGCTTAGACAACAGCAGATATGGTTATCGGATGTTAAAAATAATATATTTCCTTCGGACAGCAAAGGAGTCGCTATAAGGACAAGACGTCCATTTCAACACCAGAACCTTTCGAGATGTGGTGGAGGAGACTGAATGGACGACATGCGGATGTTCCCCTTATATAAGGTCACCGATAGCCACATGTGCAAACCGCCATTCTGCGAGCATCCTCGATATCCAGGGATTATGCTCACGTTCGCTCTCTACACACCTAGAATAATATCCTTGATATCCAGGGGGTTACGCTCACTTTCGCTCTCTTCACCCCTGGAATATGTCATAGCAGGAATATGCCACTTAACCAGGGGTGTAGAGAGCGAAAATGAGCAGAACCCCTGGATAACGAGGATGTGTGTATATATGAAAGTGAGTGGACAACAGGCGGCATAGGGAGGCTATGGTTCACATCGATCTTTCTTCCGTGTATTGGAGAGCATCGCTCTCAGATGTTGGTGTGTGACGGCCCACAACAACAAAGATTTAATGAGCTTGCCCGAAAGAAAATATCATCGTGATTGAACTACCAAGCCATGCAAGTCACTGGACTCAGCCCTTACCAGAGGTTACTTCAAATCTTTGAAAAAAACTAATGGAACAATGGAACATTTAGATAGACAACTTTGTTCAGAATGGTTTTCGAATGCATACATAGGAATCAGCCTCTGAATCTAATAAAAGAAATACCAGCCCATTTGATATTCATACGCAAATAACTAGTCAACAGAAGAAGAAAAAACAGTCTAAACAAAAAGAAACTGGAAACCCTGTACTTTGTTATTAGGCCAACTTCAGATGAGCAGCACCTGGTCAAGTATTCTTTAAGGGGTTCCCAAGGGATCTATCCAGGGCCCCCTTCTTTTCAACATATTTATAAATGATATTTTTGATTGTGTTGAAGATTCATCTCTTTACAACTATGCAGATGATAATGCTATAGGTAACACCCATAAGGATCCTACTGTCTTAAAATCCATTTTAGAAAAAGATTGTACTCATATTATTGATTGGTTTATTAAAAATGATATGAAAGCCAATCCTGAAAAGTTTCAGGCAATTAGCATTGGAAAACGAAAATTTAATAAAATAAAATCTTTTGATATTGGAGGTATATCTCTTAATTGTGAAAACAATGTCAAATTACTAGGTGTACATTTTGATTATTTATTGAACTTTGACTATTACATCTCAGAGCTCTGTAAAAAAGCTTCCAGACAATTATCTGTACTGAAAAGGATAGGTAATTTTTTGTCTAGGGAAGGGAGAAAAAATATTTACAACTGATTCCTTGTTTCAAGTTTTAATTAGTGCCCTCTTGTTTGGCATTTCTGTTTGGTAAAAAGTGTACGGAAAATGGAAAAAAAATCAAGAAAGATCACTACGATTTGTATATAGTGACTTTTTGTCTTCCTTTTGAAATTTTAGTCCAAAAATCAAACTCTGATTTACTACATATAAGACGTTTGAGAGACATCGCCTGTGAAGTCTATAAAATAGTTAAGAAAATCTCTCCACGCTTTATTCATGATATGATTGAAATAAAGGTAACTAATTATAATTGCAGACAAGAGAATACAGCTGTATTACCTAGGTCAACACTACAAGGTATGGACTCATATCTTTCTCCTACGAGGCCGCCCGGCGTGGAACAGTCTTCCCAATCAACTCAGAAAAGTAGACAGGTACAATGAATTTAGGAGACTGGTCCAGACCTGGGATGGCCCCATTTGCTCTTGTAAAGTCTGTCGCAGTGTGTAGTTCATGTACATGTGGCAAGTCCGCTTTGCTTCATGTTTAGTTATGTGTGTGTTTTATGCTGCTTCTTCGGATTTGTGCGAATGTTTGCTCTTATTATTATTTTATTCATTTAATTTATTTTATTACTATATTTATATGTTGTAAATGTGTTTTATATTGTGCTGATAGTGAAAAATTGTAGTTCATAATATCTGTTTTTATGTGTATGTGCTTTGCTTCAATGTTTTATACTAGTATGTATTTTATGGTAAAAATAACTGTCCTGCTATATGTATGCATGCATATATATTTAGCTTATAACTTTGCATGGAGACTTATGTTTTAACACTTTCTGTTTCATAATGTTTTACATATATGTAATTTCTTGAGTTGATGCTTTTTACTTATGTTTGTCAAAATAATAGCTTTTAATAGCTAATGTTAAATGTTTTTAAATATCCGACGTTAAATAAAGTTTATTGTATTGTATTGTAACACGTTGTATGACGAACTCGTCATCAGAGATTGTGCGAGTTATTCCCCTTGTACTGGCAGTCAGTCAAATAAAGAAAACTTTTTTATTGGTCAATCAAGTTCAGACATGCTCAATCAGATTTCAAGATGGCAGAAGGCGGAAGGCATGAACTTGTTTACATTCGACGGTATGTGTATAAACTACATAGTAATCAATGTTAAGAAATAGAATTAGAAACGATTCAAGCCACAAGAGACATAACATTTTCGTTACTGTTAGGCTGAGCTAAATAATAAAATGATTTCGAAATTAGATCAGGCGCGTTACCAATTTTGACGGATACGTTATCATTATGCAATTTGCATTTGGGTTTGGATGTGTTTATTGTTACTGACAGCTCCATCCCCGACTAGATACTCATAGTATTTGTCATATACTTTTAATGTATCTAACGTTAATGGAAAATGGAGTGTTTGTCACTTTTAAGCTTTCAGTGTACAAACGGGAATCGAACCAGAGACCCACAGGTTCCCTTTCCGCCGCTCTGCACTTAGCCCGAGTTAACTGTGGTCCTGACACCAGACTTAGGCAGTTTGATAGATATATGTCTGGTGTAGACAAATAACTGTCAAAATGTCTAAGTTGTCGGGGCCAGGGCAGAGGAAACTCTGGCAACTCTTCACTTAGCCGAGTTTTCTCTGGACCTAACACCAGACTTAGACATTTTGACATAGGCCTATAACTGTTAGATGTCTTGTGTGGGGCCAGAGAGCACTGCTATATGAAAACGTGGAACTCTCCGACACCGTTTGATATTTGAGAGTTATGAGTTGTTCTCTCCAGCCCGATGCTCTACCGCTGAGCTAAAGGGAAATTCCCCTACATCTGACGCTTGTAAGGCCACCTAATCAATGCACTTCTTTTACAATTTTCGTAGGTCATGGAGTGACTTAATCAACTGAAACCGTACTGATCTCCGGACCGAAAACGGAATATATTATTCTTGTTTAGAAGATTTCCAGACCATGTTTTTTTGTTGATTAGTCACTCACGATACCAATTGGTGTCGGAGAATTCCAGGTTTTCATATAGCAGTGCGCTCTGGCCCCACACCAGACATCTGTATGTCAAAATGTCTGATTATCCCTGTCAAAATTTTCATATTTAATGTTTTTGTGTATTAAAAGGTTAAACACCGGAGCTATAATCATGTATGAAGTGTGAAACACCACCAGCAGCATGCCTGTAGTCCCAGTCCTCATGGTCCTCTACACAAATGATGCTGTTGAAGTCAGGTACTCGGACGGTTCCTGCCTCAAGATGGCTCCATGTGGCTCCACCTTTGTGCATCACCAAAGTCCAGGGGAGACTATTCACCCTGCTCATGGTAATTAAAAGAAGCTTTATTCTTACAAGTTTTACATCCCTCCCTACTTCAGCTTTGTAAAGTGTGACTCAATATAAATAAGCTTATATATATGCAGTGAAAAAATGCTTGGTGGTATGATATTTGTTTAAAATATGGCACCGTTCACGGTTCAGCGATATAACAGTTTGATGACAGCCATTTATTCAGCTTGGTACCTTCAATTCTGTAAGCATGGAACATATTCGGGATCCGTTATTTCCAATTATGCAACAAAGGGATGCTGACAAACTTCTTTTTCCATGCATATATATTCCAATTTCTTTGACAGTAAAGTAAACATTGACATCTTCGCTCTGGAACATGCAACCGCATCACTACCAGAGCAGTCCATAAAGATCATTATAAATTAATAAAAATGTTTGAAAGGCTGCTCAGAATAATCTATTTAAAATAATTTCAAAGGTATGATTTATGAAAAGAAGAAAAGAATAGTGTTGTTCACAGCTGTGTATAGAGTCATGATGCACTCTTCAGTAATGGCCCACTGAGGAATGGATTTGCAGTGGCTCTGCAAATTTTTGTTTTTAAGGAAAACTTATTTTGTATACTTAATTTATTTGTATTATTGAAATTAGAAATGTTTGATTTAATAAAAAACATAGTTTGACAAAGAAATGCCAGTGAAAAGGCAAATTATTTTTTCTGAATAAATTCATATATCGATATATCGATGTAGATTCGTTGGAACAGCTGCAGCAATTCACTTCAAACTAAGTGCAAACATGTGTACAGTAGCATTCAGGTCTTGAAATTCATGTGAGCATTAGTAACATTGATATTATTTATTTAGTTGACATGAAGTTTGTGTTTTGAACAGGTATGAAGGTGATCAATCAGAGATGTCAGTTTGTGACTAGTGACTATAGACAGAAGGTGTTGGAAGCGCTCGACTTTAGGAACAGATTCGCTGAACGGCCATATGTGTGTCCAGACCTCTTACTACAGGATCAGCTGGTGGTAGGGACCAAAAACAGCAATACCAAATAAAGATTGCTAATTTATCTCTACATAAAATCAAACTTTTATGTAAATAAATTTGATTACACTGCTGCATACTCGGTGGTCACTGATGAAACAGTCATTTTATTCCGAGCACAAGTGTAAAATTATATATAAGTTCAACTGCATAGGTAGCAGTATACAGTAGAAATGGGCCGACTCTGATAAACAAGGCACATGTCGAGGAAACGTAAACACAGCGGATTTATCCTACACAACACATGTATACATGAATATATATTTGTAAACTGCATCACATTTACAATACATATAAAGTACTGAGAAGTGTATAATCCTCTTTATTCTATGTATGTCACTTGTGTGAAAACCATGGTTACCACATCAAAAATTACCAAAAAATGCCAAAAAATGCTATTTTTGACCCAAAATTTGACCCCCGCAACTAGTAATTTTTTTAAAGTTCTGTCTGAAATTAAAGATTCCCTACTTGGTTGCAGAATTATCTGGGTCCCAGTTAAGTTGTCAAACTTGATTTTTTGCAATTTTGCGTCGTGTGCTGTTGTCAAAATTTTACCTCCTGTAAAGCTAGCTTTTCATGTGTAGGCACCCTTTCGGATTATGGCCAAAATTTTGATCTCGAACCAAACATTTTTTTATTTTTTTTACAAATGTGAAGCTCACATATAGCCACTTCATCATGCTTATACCAATTTTAGTACAGTTTTATTTTTATATTTTTTTTTACATATCATGATACAGGGGTTAGCCATTTAACAAAAATATCACCCATGGCCACAACCCTCTACTGTATACTGCTACCATACTAGCAATGAAAAGATTGTTTGAATCAGAGCAACCACAGGGCTAGACTGCAGACGATAAGGGTAACTCGACATTCAGAGACTAGTGAAATCGCTAGGTGGACTAGTGGCTCTAGTCAAAATCTGATATTGCCTATCTTGTAGAGCAGTATTGGGTAAGTGGAATTTGCATATGGATTATTAAAAATTGGAAACTCCTACCGCAATTGACTATAGTGGTATTCAAAATCAATTTCTAGCCCTGCACTCATTTAAATAGTTATAACGATTAACTCTGTGAGAAGTTTTTTATATGATGACAGTTTCAATTCTAAAACATTGGACTTCTGAATACATTGCGGTTATGTTTTACTCAATGAGATGATTGTTTGAATCAGGGCCAGAGAATATATTGAGTGAATATTTGATTAGCTCTGTTAAAAGGTTACAATTAAAAAACACCCATTACTTACCAGTTCATAGTGGTAAGTTACTTATGACCAGTATGTAACACTTACAGTCCATCAATGTTTACTTACAGTGTTTATATGCAAACATCCGTGACGTGGCCTGGCCTCAGACTCTGGAGAAGGCTTCCTACGAGTACCTTCCTGATGGAAGTGTGCGACTAATGTCTGAGGATGAACATTCCAGTATGGTACTCTCTACACACAAACAGGATTTCACTGTCTGTTACCTCTCCAAGGTTAGCCGTGACAAACCAAAGGTCAAGGCCAGACACAAGTTCAAGGCCAGGAGCATGACAGCTACCAACAACCGAATGTCAACAGAAAGGGCTTCAAGACAAGAACGTTTTAAATCACGAGATGAAGAACATAAAATTTCTCCTGGGAATGGAAATTTGAGCAATAATCATTATTCAAGTAGAAATATAATGAACGTCGAAAGAACTGGAACAAATATAAACTCAGAACCAAGGAATATCTCAGACGAGTTGGTTCAGAATGAGAATACAGTATCAGATCATACAGCAAGGTCAGAAGTGGCAGGTCATAGTAGTGAACAGAAAACAACAGAAACAGATTCCATAACAGCAAAACATAATCATGATAGAGACAATTGTGAGAGTGAAGGGTCAAAGGAAGGTCATAAGAAACTAACAAGGGAGACAGATTCTGTGGAGGGAGACAGTGGCAGTCCGTTGTCCGATGACCTCCAGCGTCGACTAACTGGTGACCTTAGTATCTCTCCTATCAGTCTTGTGAGTGGACTGCGTAGTGAAAAGTCCTCCCCCTGTACAGAGGAGGAGTATCGCCGGTATTCCACACCTACTCACTTTCAATCTGACACCCAGGGGGCGGAGACTCGGCAGTGTGTACCTGGCAAGGGTGCTGCTATTAGACAGTACAAACGTGAACAACAACCAGACGATGGGTCATTTCTCGACTATCCTCCCGTCAAAAATAAAAATGAAGATGTTGACTCTGCACTGGATGAGACTTTAACCAGTCATAATGTGTCACAAGACCCGCAGAGAAATCAAATTCATGCCGGATCTAGTCCAACTAGCATTCCCAACGTAATGCAAAAACCTTCACCTATTGAGTCTAGATCAAAACCATTAATTAGAGGAGAAATACGTCAAAAACCTTCATTCGAACAAGAGATGTATATCAGGGGCAAAAAATCAAATGAATCTAGTCCAAGTAGCCAATCAGAAAGAAGAGCAGAAGGGTCATGGGAGGAGCCTTACCTGAGAAACCAATCGGGTGAAAGGGAGGTTGGGTCGTGGGAGGAATATAGTCCAGGAAGCCAATCAGGAGACAGGGAGGCTGGATCATGGGAGGAATCTCCCGAGGCTCGCATACATTACACCTGGGTGACGAGACACTACTCCTGTGAGGAATGTCCGGTGGTGTGGAGTCACTGTGTCAATTTGGCCCGAGCTGTGCTGGACAACAGGGAAAGTTTGGAGCAGAAAGCCTGTAAGTTATTTACTTACATGTACCATATTGACTGTTACAATCATAGGGTAACACGATTAGAAGATACAGAGTAACTATTCTAGCTATTTTAAAAGATGGAAATATAATGCAAGAAATAGAAATAGCTCCAAAGCGTCAAACATTTAATGTTCTATCCTCTAAAAACAATGCTATTCAAAATGGTTACAACATGTCAGCATTGCCTCCTTTTCAACTTTTTATAGTCTTAAATTTTTTTAAATGTTAAGAAGTGTAATTTATGTTTTTCATTAATTTTAGAAATGGTATATCTATTTTGGCTAGGATGTCTTAAAAATCTTAATGCAGTATCAACATACCAAGCAAATAATTTTCCAGTTTAACAATCAAGGACATTGACAGTATTATTTGCCATCAAATATCGCTCCAAATCATGACAAAATCTGGGAAACAATGAAAAGTAGTGAAAATAATACAGATTGAATGATATAAGTTTTTTAAGTAGACCTTTATTGGTCAACAAGACATAAATGTGGCTGTGTAACATTGACATACTCATATTAACACATCATTGATGGAAAATCTTTTTTATGTCAAAAGTCATTTCCCTTTATCAGCCTCAATTTGAAAGCCCTTTGAACAATATTAGGGCAATCTTAATTACTTTAAATACCTCCTTTAACACTGAAGAGGAAAGTCAAAGTTAACAAAATAGTCTTAACTTTACAGTGAAGCTTTGCTCAAACCCAAAGAAGAAGCTGTCAGATCACCAGGTTGTCAGGAGGAACAAGTGTGTCCTGTCTACCCTGCCCCGCCCCCTCCCTCTCAGCTGTGAAGGGCAGCACCTTCACTCCCTCGGAGGACGATATCTGTATGATGATGAGAAAGATCTTGAAGAAAATCTAGCTGTATTCAAACAAGGCAAGCTTAAGGTGCTTCTCATAGAAGGAGTTGTGTTTAGGTAAGTTTTTCTAACGACAACATCTCAATTTTTAGCTCGCCTCGTCCGAAGGTATGTATAATCTGGCATTCTGATACAGATTAGTTAACTCATTGTACATGTTAATACATATATGTTTACTCTGTTGTTCTGACAGGTTGGTGAGGCTGGCAACCACTAAGGTGGTGGAGATATTCCCGGGGGACAGTAGTGTTATCACATCACAGGGGTTGTCTGGTCACTTCTACAAACACACCATCCCTCACGGACATGACAAGGTACTGTTACACGACACACTGGTTTATCACAATACTTATTGTGTAAAGCATAGCAATGTGATTTTCTAAAAGAGAATATTTTGTTCGCCCTATTTAGTCTCTATGAGTGCCGTAGAAATTCAGATGTAATTGTCAAGAATCTGGGAATGCGTTATCACATTTCTTTCTATTAACTGTAAACAATCTGATGTTTTACTTTTTCCTTCAGAGTAAATAAATCTAACATTCTGATTTCTCAAACAGTCTTATGTTTTCCTGTTCTCTGAAAAATTCCATTCAAACTAACATGTGGCTATTTACAGGTAGAAGAAAGAACCTATTCCCTGAAATCGGCTCCACCCACTCCTCCGAAGGCAGCTTACTCTATACAGAAACTTATCAAGAGGGCGCACAGGTAACTATGGCGACCTGTCATTGCTATCATGTAATCCATGATCATAGCTAGTCACTGATACAAGAGGTTACCCAAGATGGTTTGCCACCTTGCTGTTGTCAGATGTTGTGCATTTCAATAAACCATTACAAAACACAAGATAGTGGCAAATTGATGACAATAATGAGTACAACATACTCAATATTGACAGTTGAGATCCAAGCCTTCCCTGTCTTATCTTTCCTTGTATTTCTGTTCCTGTTCTTTTGACCTTTTCACATTTCCTTTGGCACCACCTCACGTTTGGCTAATTTGCAGAACAGTTGTTCACATGAAGAAGGTAATGGGTTCTGTCCCCAGTTTGGGTCATGTCCAGCTTTTTGAAATTCCATGCTAAACATTCATTTGGGGAAAACACAATGACTAGTTTACCTGTTGTCAGTTTAATGTATCAAATATGGCTGTCAGACAATAGAAGGGGAAATGGGACAATTTTGATAATGATGATATGAGTACTGATAGGGTTAAGATATGTAGTGAAGAAAGGGTGAAATAATATATATGGGTAAATGCCTCCTGGCCCCTATAATATATTAACTGGACTAACCCTTTTCTTTGTGTTTACGTATGTTGACCTTGACAAATTGATGTTTTTTATGGACAGATTTCTACTGCAAGCTGGCCAGGAAGATCAGATGATCACTAATGCTGATGTGTGTTGCTGGAAGGTAAACACTTGTAAACTTTGTGGACTGAAGATTAGTACCGTTTAAGTCAAACTTCCTAATTTATTAAATAATTGTGCAGCAAAACGTTTTGAATCCAGGAAAAAAAGTAGTTATCTGGATGTGTGAGTATTATTTCACTGTGCATAACTTTGATATTTTTGCCATTATGCTCATCTTAACAGAAAATGTTTGTGTGAACTTTCTGTTTTTAATTGATAGGTCGCTGTACAAATTCTATTATAAGTAGTAGTATTGTTGTCGGGTTAAAACTAAGCTGTAAATAGAGATTTGCAACCACTGAGAGTTGAATTATAACGTAATGCTCACGGTGCTGTTAACTTTTAAAGTATGTGGAGAAGAAACTGGAGCTCGTCCCCACCACTGTACTGGAGGACTGTTGTGTCCCCGGCCACGGAAAATTCTCCGCCTACTCCAACGGACATGTCCGCATCCTATTTGACGACCGTACATCTTTAGAGATGACATGTGACTTCAGCCGGAGAGTGAAGAATTGTCTGGAGCACACAGAAGGCACTATAGATGATACTCGGGTCAGTGAATGGTAGTGTGGGTTATAATCCTCAGTCACATCTGTATCCTTATCAAACGGAACCCCATTCATGACAGTTTTATGCTGATCAGTAAAAATTCAGAACTTTTATGCTTGTAGTATCAGAGGAGAAAATTGCTATTGAGAGTGTTTTTGTGAGAGAGGAGTTGCAAACGTTTATAACAACAGTCATCCAAATTATTGATACACATTTTCACAAAATAATTAATTTGACTTGCATTAAATCATGAATACTCAACTGCATTTTGTGCATTTCAATGACAACTTGTTACCACGGAAATAATCAGCTTCACAGTGATGAAATTTAAGGCCCTGGAATAAATTACCTATACAATATGTTGGTAATGTTTAATTGTATCAGTTTTTACTGAGCTATAGGATACAAATGTAATATGTTTTATGACCATTGAGTTAATCCGTTTATATACAGAACATCAGTTTTAAACTTGATTGCTATAGGATCCTCCAGCTATAATCAGTTTATATACAGAACATCAGTTTTAACCTTTATTGCTATAGGATCCTCCAGCTATAATCCGTTTATATACAGAACATCAGTTTTAACCTTGATTGCTATAGGATCCTCCAGCTATACAGCTCACGGGTAATTGTTGTGATTAATGTACCTTGTACCCGTTACATTATAGACTGAGACAGATGAGAATCAGAGCATTTTAGTGACAAAACAGCACTTGACCGCCAGACAGACCGGCCTGTGTAAACTCCTACTGCCCAACGGTCAGTACCAGATAGTAGAAGTCAACCACCCTGGTGTCTTCAAGAAGTAAGTGGAAAGAAGTTTATTTTTTTACCTTAGTAACATTTCAAATATTATGACCAGAGTTGTTGTTTATGAAATAACTGGGGGGAGGGGGCGTCTTGACCCAGTGGTTAAGGCATCTTACCCTCTCAATCTCTATAACCCTCCACCACTGGGTCACAGGTTCAAGGCCTACGTGGGGCAGTCGCCAGGTTTTTCTCCAGGAACTCTGGCTTTCCTCCACCACCAAAGCCAGGCACGACCCATCCTCGATATCCAAGAGTTACGAATACGCTCACTTTCGCTCTCTGCAACCCTGGAATATGTGATGGCAAAATTGAAGGTACAAAGATAGCTGTTTGATTGGTCTCAGGTGAAAAAATACTTGACCAATTGCTAGGCTGATACCTGTCCTTTGAAGATTACAAAGGAGAGACGCCCACCTTCAAACCCTGTCAATTTTTACCGTTACATGACTGCGAGATTCTTTTGATGTATATCAAAGGATTGAACTAGTCATCTTGTCTCATCAACAAGATGGCACACACCGAGCCTATGACATATTCCAGGGGTGCAGAGAGCGAAAGTGAGCGTTACCACTGTAAAACTGAAACAATCAAAGAAATAACTGATTTATTCATGGTAATGATTTTACAGAATAATTAACATTAACTCCCAGGTAATGTATTAAATGTTGAAAAGATCTTCAAATTCAGTTATCTTTATTTTGATTTAATCCTTACTATCATAAGTCAGGAATATGTATCAACCCAAATTAAATCTTTCCTAAGGTACACCGATGCTGCCACCGAATGGGAGGCTTGGGTGAACAGTTCCCCAGGACAGAGAAAAGACTTCTACGAGCGCTGGGATAAGCAGGACTCCCACCAAGTGTAAGAGCTTCTTGTGATTTTTTTATATACCAAATGTTACAAAATATATATTCTACATAAGCTAATGGTCTACCAACAGATAGGTCAGTGGGTGTGTAAATGTGATATTACCAGTAAGAAAAAATTGACATAAAATGTATCTCTTGGGGAAAGCAGAGTTATGGCCCTTTGCTCATTTTTGTTACGTTGAGGTAACGAAAGTTTGTCCATGTGTACCGGGACTATGGATTGGGAGGTTCAGGATACGTCTTTCTCTTTATTTGGTATGTTAAAATGAACAGTATGTTTAAGGTCATGTGCATCTGTCAACAGTTTTCTTCTTCAGATCTCTTTTCGGTTCATTCCTATTTTTTACAGCTTGATATAACTTGTCCTTTCTACAAAAATAAGATTTTTTGATTCCTAAGATTATTGCAGTAATTACCTTTTTTCCTGATAAGTAAGATAAGCAGGTCAATGAAAATTCTGATGGTTTAAACAATATTTTATTTCATTTGTCATTTATAACAAGTACACGGGTAAATAATAATAGGAGTTGGTCTTATATAAAGTCATCTGAGAGTTCTGTTGGCTTAGTAAAAAGTTTCCGCTTGGTATAACTGTTATAGATAATGAACTGGCAGCCTGTACCATGTGATAAATTAACCTTACTACTGTAGTGTAACTTATTATTTTCAGGCTGGCAGCAAAGGAATTACAAAAGATCAAGTGTTTTAATTGTATCCTTTCTCGCCAATAACAGTAACTGGTAAATAGACATCCCTATTGTGTAGGATGTACCACAGTAACTGGTAATAGACATCCCTATTGTGTAGAATGTACTACAGTAACTGGTAAATAGACATCCCTATTGTGTAGGATGTACTACAGTAACTGGTAAATAGACATCCCTATTGTGTAGGATGTACTAACTTTATCACATACCTGTTGAATCTTGTTATAGTAATACAAGCAATTTTCAGACCATGAAATACAACTTTCTGTATTGCACATGTGCAATACGGAATGTTGTATTTACCTACTAGCCGGAACTACTTTTTATGGGAATCCCCTTGTCATGGCGAACTGAAAAGTTCCCAGTATTTACAAAAAGTATCAAAGTTTATAAAATCTTTGTATCGATCTCTACCAAATATGGAAGGTACCAGGTATGTGATAAAAGCAAGATCACACACTTGTGTTTTTCTAACGAATCAGAAAGCCCTCATTTATTGCGCCCCACAATTAACTCGTGCTTTTTGATTCGTTAGAGAAACACCAGTGTGTGGTCTTACATATATATTCTTGTCATACTTGAGGATCAATACAAAGAAGTCCACTTTGTGTTTCATTCTATCCCACATCCATCCTTCTTCCTGCAGACTCCAGAACCAGACAGACACCAGAAAACATTCAGACTCGCCCTTATACCCACAAACCAGTACTACACAATGGAATCGTCTAACAGTACAATAAACATCTCAAACAACTCTGTGCCAACCAAATGACATTGAGGAAAGTCAGTCATAAACAAATCCTGATGTTGACTCACACCATCATTCAGTCATGCTTTGTGTTTGATTTCAAATGTCCTACATTTTATTAAGACCTTCATTAGAGATTATATAATTACTTGTACATGTACTGATACATGTAGTTAGAAGAAATTACCTGCTTATAGAGGAATGAATCGTTCATATACTTGATACTTTTTAATACAGACAAGTCCTATTCCTTTTATCATATTTACACTTTAACAGAAATTGTTCAGATATTGTTGACAATACCGTGAGTAACCAGGCGTCACTTCCATCACACGATGTGGCTGTTATGACATCCAAGCCGTCAACAAGCCATCAAGGCGTGGGCTTAGTGCAATATTCTAACAGAACTCAGTTTTCAAACTCTTCCATCCCTCATTCAAGATATGTGAACAGATCTGATAATGTGACAAACAAATGGCTTTCTGATGAGGGTTCTCAAGGTCAGGGACATTACAGTCAAGATCAGCATGGCTACGGGGCTTATAAAAAAGGCTACAATATTTCAGAATCCAGTGTTGGACACTTGAGCAGTGAAGGGCACTCTGGGAATTTTCTTCGCAGTCAAAGTCATCTTGGTTACAGTATCCCTCCAGAAAAGGTCATGACCTCTGCAATACCTGGATCATATCAGGGGTCAGGAGGTCAGATAGGGAACATTAGTCACACTGCCTCCAGGACCAGCATGGACACTCTACAAGGCTTCAATGCTGTCCGCGAGGCTCTCCTTAAAACATCAAAGGCCATACAGGACATCGACTGTATTCTCGATAAAAAATCGTAATCCATGTTAACATTGATAGGTTGTGACATCGACTGTATTCTGGATAAAACATCGTGATCAATGTTAACATTGATAGGTTGTGACATCGACTGTATTCTGGATAAAACATCGTGATCAATGTTAACATTGATAGGTTGTGACATCGACTGTATTCTGGATAAAACATCGTGATCAATGTTAACATTGATAGGTTGTGACATCGACTGTATTCTGGATAAAACATCGTGATCAATGTTAACATTGATAGGTTGTGACATCGACTGTATTCTGGATAAAACATCGTGATCAATGTTAACATTGATAGGTTGTGACATCGACTGTATTCTGGATAAAACATCGTGATCAATGTTAACATTGATAGGTTGTGACATCGACTGTATTCTGGATAAAACATCGTGATCAATGTTAACATTGATAGGTTGTGACATCGACTGTATTCTGGATAAAACATCGTGATCAATGTTAACATTGATAGGTTGTGACATCGACTGTATTCTGGATAAAACATCGTGATCAATGTTAACATTGATAGGTTGTGACATCGACTGTATTCTGGATAAAACATCGTGATCAATGTTAACATTGATAGGTTGTGACATCGACTGTATTCTGGATAAAACATCGTGATCAATGTTAACATTGATAGGTTGTGACATCGACTGTATTCTGGATAAAACATCGTGATCAATGTTAACATTGATAGGTTGTGACATCGACTGTATTCTGGATAAAACATCGTGATCCATGTTAACATTGATAGGTTGTGGCAAAAAATAACACTTCAAATGACAGTTATAGACAGGTGTCCTTATAAACAGGTGGAGGACAGTTATAGACAGGTGTCCTTATAAACAGGTGGAGGGCAGTTATAGACAGGTGTCCTTATAAACAGGTGGAGGGCAGTTATAGACAGGTGTCCTTATAAACAGGTGGAGGACAGTTATAGACAGGTGTCCTTATAAACAGGTTGATCACTGATTACTTACCAGATAATTATATAAACTGAAAAAAGTGACATTATGAAACAACAAAGTGCTGTTGCCTTAAATTTTTGAAGTTGAAACAAATGACATTGCAAAATCTTAAAATAACCTTGCTGTCTTTTCCCCTCCCTCTCGCTAATTTTGTTAATTAATATATACCGGTAATCCATCGAAGTTTTATTTAAATATTTTTCTGTTTTATTTATTCAACACTAGATCTACTCTTTTATCTGATTTTCATTATAAGAGTTAATGGTGTTGCTCGTACTGAAATGTTGGGTGTTATGTACTATATAGATTTTGTTCTAAGTTGTAAGTACTTTGTAAAACTACAGCAAATACTACATTTATGTTTCCTCAGTATTATTGTTTGTTTTGTGATTCTTTATTTTTTGTGACTTTGTGGTGTGTGTTATCGGAGATTCTATTTGTTATTATTTATTTTCCTTCCTGTAAGTTATTTAATTAAAATTTGCGGTGTATCTGTCTTTCTATCTGGATGTATTGTTTCAAAGACATGCCTCCCAGGCCTCTTAAATGTTTACTGTAAGTGAAAAATACAGGTTTATGAATGGAAAAGTTTAAATGAACTTGGGATGATTCCTAGTTCAAGGTCATGGCCATATGGTTAGAGGTCATTAAAGGTTGATTATTTGAATTTACCCACTCAAGCAATATGGATATTTGGTCTCGTTACTGAAGTGTGTCGCATATACCACTGTCATAGCTTTAAGTCACGAATCATTCTTATAAGTCAAGGCCATGGTTCAAGTTCAAACATTGAAAATTTATATTTACTCGCTCAGGCAAACATTTGGTCTAATTGCTGGTCAAATGTTACTTAGATCCTTATATCCTCAAGTGAGGCTCTTGTCATATCATTTTTATGAAACAAGGCAAAGAGGAGGTAGCCGACATAACCCTCAGGTATCTGGTACCCCCCCCCCCCCTGTTACAGTCATGAATTAAGTACAGAGCTTCCTGACGATTTTTTAGCTATATTTTATTAATGGTAATAATATGCATTAAAGTTATTGCTCCAGTATTTAAGATGTTAAGCACCACCAAAGGAGATAACATTAAAGTTATTGCTCCAGTATTTAAGATGTTAAGCACCACCAAAGGAGATACCACTTCAGTTAACAACATTACCTAACATGCTGTTTATGCAGTCACTACAATATAAAGTATATAGTTATACCTCAAACAAGTTTTATTTTAGAGGTATTTATCTAAGACTATTGTTGTGACATCTAGCCTCAGACTGGCATATTTATACAGTTTAGCTGTGTATCATAAATGCTGGTGACCCTAACAGAGATAAAAAGCATGTGGCGATATTGCAATTGTTTTAAATCTTCCTACTTGTAAAGTTCCGAGACTTCATTTTCACTCCGTCCTTTTCATTGTCAACCTTCTTTGGTGTACAAAACATATATAACAATATTTTTTACTAAATTAATTACAAATAATATATTAAAATATCTAATGAAATACAAAACTGTGTTGTTTATTATTTTTGTCTATGATGCAAATCTCCAAAAGTAGTTGGAACTCAAAGCAGCAACTTTAATTTCAAAAGTACCAAAAATAGTTTGAAACTACCCACATACCTTGTACTAAGATAGAAGATCTCATAAAAATGGAACAGGAAAACAAGAGGCCCAGAGGGCCTGTATCGCTCACCTGAATGTAGCAGTAAAATGTTCTTATTCAGTATTATTCTGTGCTACAAAAATTTCACTCACAAACTTTGCAAGCTCCATCTGTTGAAACTACCAGCCAAATATTATCATATGATTCTATGCTTTTTGGTTCTTCTTCAGAAGATGTTTGAAGTGTTTGACATATTTGACCCCTGTGACCTTATAAGGGATCAAGGTTATTTTCATCTTAAACTTTTTCGTGTTTTATCCCAGGAAACAACCGAATTATTTTCTACCCACACCCCGTTTCATTTATACTTAGAATGCTGTTATCATTTATGTTTTGTTTCATCTGTATTAATTGTCTTGAAAGCACCGCAAGATATGTTTTTCTTATTTCTAAAACCTATATGTCAGAAAAATGTTTAACGTTAAGTTTTCTATCCCAGGAAACCACCAGCCAAATATTATAAATATATGCTCTAAGATTATTCAGAAGAAATTGTTTTATTTTTTGACATATTTGACCCCTGTGACCTTGCAAGTAGGTCAAGGTCATTTTCTTGTTTAAATTTTGTCTGGCTCTATCCCAGGAAGCCACCAGCCAAATATGAAGATTTTATACCTTTCAGTTCTTCAGAAGAAGTCGTTTTAAGTGATTTACACATTTGACCCCTGTGACTTTGAAAGTAGGTCAAGGTCATTTTATTTCATTCTTAAATTTTTTCGCGCTCTATCCCAGGAAACCACCCGCCAAATATGAAGATTCTATACCTTTAAGTTCAGTTTCAGTTCAGAAGAAGTCGTTTGAAGTATTTGACCCCTGACCTTGAAAGTAGGTCAACGTCATTTTCATTTTCAATCTGTGTCAGGCTTTTACCAACGAAGCTTTCAGCTAAATAGCATGACTCTAGGCCTGTCTGTTCTTCATCAAAAGTTGTTGAAAGGAAAAGTTCACGGACGATGGACACTGGGCCACGACATGAAAATGCTCCAAATCAAGTTTTCCTTCCTTAAAGGTCAGAGGTCAAATTGTAGATTGCAGATATCTATTTTGGACTTGCGACAATTCATCTTCCTTGGATGTACTAATGTTTTAACCTGATGATCTGAAATTGTACAAGGCCGTTTTTGTTCAAGGCGATCAAAACGGTTGAACAGAAGTTGTTCGTTTAAGAAATAAGGCCAGACCTTGTAATTTGATGCTGCTTTCAAACAAGCCTTGATAAAGCCTTGCAAGGCCTGTAAACACATTTGCAGGTCCCCAGGATTTATACCCGAATATGTTATGTTTAGAAAGGAAACAAGAGGACCAATGGGCCTGCATCGCTATCCTGGTATTAATCTCACCTTTGTAACCTTAAAAGTGATCTGGTAAAATGTCAGTATTTATGACCATAAGTCATTCAAAAGTCATTTAAGGATTTAAAATACTTGACCCCTGTGACCTTGAAAGTGGAACAAGTCATTACATTGAAAAAAACTGTATAGCCCTTCATCTCAGCATGCAACTTGCAAAATATCACAACCCTAAACCTTTTGTTTATTGAGATTAGGTCATTTAAATGTATATACTTATTTGACTAAATGTGACCTTGAAAAGCTTAATAGCCCTTCATCCAAGCAAGCTACTAACCAAATATCAACATTCTAGGCCTTATGCTTATTCAGAAGTCCTTTATGTTGTAGACATATTTGACCCCTGTGACCTTGAATATGAGTGAAGGTCATTCATATAAACAAACTTTGTAGCCCTTCATCCTAGCATGCTACTGGCCAGATATCACTATCCTGGGCCTTTTGGTTATTCAGAAAAAGTCGTTTCAAGATTTAATCATATTTGACCCCTGTGACCTTGGATATTTATAAAGGTCATTTATATGAAAAAAACGAAATAGCCCTTCATCCAAGCATACCACTAGCCAGATATCATCCGAGGTCTTGGTTATACAAAAGAAATTGTTTAAAGATTTATACATATTTGACTTTGAATACAGGTCAAGGTCATTCATTTGAACAAACTTGGTAGCCCTTCATCTGAGCATGCTACCGGTCAAATATCAACATTCTGGTCATGTTGGTTATTCAGAAGAAGTTGTTTAAAGTTTTTTGAAAAGCGCAGGTGATCTTTTCTGATCCATCTTGTGCATCATCTGTAAACTTTACATTTTCGACTTCTTCTCAAAAACCAGCGGATTGAATTTATTCAAACTTGGTCAGACTCATCCTTGGTAGATGAGGCTACAAAATTGTAAAATTGAGATACATATGTACCTACCCCAACCCAAAGGGTCAGGGCGGGCCCCAAAGGGAAAATTAACTAATATTTCAAAAGTCGTTTTCGTTTTCGCAATATCAGTACCCTGGGCCTTTTGGTTATTGAAAAGAAGTTGTTTGAAGATTTTAACACATTTGACCTCTGTGACCTTTAAAGTGGGTCAAGGTCATTTATTTGAACAAACTTGGTAGCCCTTCATCCCCGCATGTTACTGGCCAAATATCATTATCCTAGGCTCCTTGGTTATTCAGAAGTTGTTTAAAGGTTTTAAACATATTTGACCCCTGTGACCTTGAATATATGTCAAGGTCATTCATTTTAACAAACTTGGTAGCCCTCTATTACAGCATGCTACTGGTCAAATAGCATTATCCTAGGCCTCTCAGTTATTCAGAAGAAGTTGTTTAAAGATTTTTTAAGACAATTGAACCCTGTGACCTTGAAAATGGATGAAGGTCATTCATTTGAACAAACTTGGTAGCCCTTCATCCCAGCAGGCTACTGGCCAAATATCATCACCCTGGGCATTTTTGTAATTAAGAAGTAATTAAAGTTTTTAAACATATTTGACCCCTGTGACCTTGAAAATAGGTGAAGGTCATTTATTTGAATAAACTTGGAAGGGCATGTCCCCAAAGGAAAAGTTGACCAATTTTTCAAAATTCCTCTTCACCAGACTCGGAGATACTACAGTCAATGTATCTGCATGTATGAAAAGATCATCGGGGGCTTTGTTTAAATTGTAAATTTCAGTACCCCAGGGGCTGGAAGGGTGGGGCCCAAATGGGGATTATGGTTAAAAGTTAAAATTCTGCTCTGCCTTGGGAAGAGGGCATAATTCTTAATAGCAAAATAATGTATTTGAATAGTTTTTAAAGTTCTTATCCTTTGGTGACATGACAAGACATCTCAACCATGAAATTGAGCTACTAGTACCTGTGATTTATCCCAGGTGACTCCCAAGACCCTTGGGCCTCTTATTAAGACAATTGACCCCCTGTGACCTTGAATTTGAGTGAAGATAATTCCTTTGAACAAACTTGGTAACCCTTTATCCCAGCATGCTATTGGCAAAATATCATCACCTTGGGCATTTTGGTTATTCAGAAGTCGTTTAAAAGTTTTTAAGATATTTGACCCATGTGACCTTAAATATGAGTTAAGGTAATTTATTTGAACAAACTTGGTAGCCCTTCATCACAGTTTGTTTCTGGCATAACATCATCACCCTAGGCCTTGTGGTTATTAAGAAGAAGTTGTTTAAAGTAAAATATTGACAACGGCCGGACGATGGACGTTGCACGCCACAGCATAAGCTCACTTGGCTCTTCGGACCAGGTAAGCTAAAAACGGTTGTTCCATTTAAAGGAACAGGCCCCAGGAGAAATGCTCCATAAACTGTTTTCTCTTGATTGAGTTAGGAGGTTAAACTATAGGTAACACTGTGACCCAAGCCCATTTGTTAAATCAAAATTTCAAAATGCCATTTTTGAAATATCTCAAATGAATGCTTTCTGAAGGTAATCAGTTTTAATCTCTATACAAAAATATCCATTTATTTTATCATACAAGATAATAATTATTTTATTAATTGGTATCGGGCTTTGAACAACCAGGCCATTGTTTTGGTTTCAAAATCTGCTTTCCTTACATGAATCTTACCAAATTGATGATCCTACATGAATTAGTTATGAAATGCTATTTTGAAAGCATTCAGATGCACAAGGCACATCATGACAACCCCATCCCCCAATTATTGTGGATCATTTAGCAATATTTATATCAAGTCATTTAAAACCTGATAATTTGTACAGCTCATGCTTGTAACAAGAGGCCTAATATGCCTGTATGGTTCACCTAGAATTCAGTGCTGTTCGAAAATAACCTTTCATGTGTGACCTTCAAAGTAGGTCAAATCCTGACATGCTTGTGCTATATATAGAGAATGATTAATGGTTTCCCATTGAATGTCATGCTTTTCATTAGTATGGCAGAAAACCAATATTTTTCACAAGTGTAGTCAAACAAAAACAACAAGTTAATCAGTTAATGATACATTAAATTCAAAGATTTACTTTATACAGGAACAATGTACGTATTAGCTTGACAAACGGACTAGTTGGTCTTGACATGTTGCGACACGTTTAATATGTACATTGTTTGTGTATACAGTATAACTTTGATATAACATATTGCAAAACTGATGAATCTGATAAAGATAATGCATGTGGTACATTAAATTCTAAATGAGTAATTCTACCACTAACATTAAAGGACCGGCTTCTGATAAAAAGGGACAAAACAAATGATAAGTCCAACAAATTTGTTATCCCGTCCTTTTTAATGTCCTTTGTTGATTGCTTGTAAGATAATCAAATGGCCGTACCAATGATTTTTACTGCTTGATGAGCAACAAAATATTGTGAGATACATAAATCATATAAAAAGATACACGTGGGCTACAAGTTACAGGCATACAAGTTAATGTGGGTACAGAACTTATCAGGTTAACATTCAACAGCTGGATTCTAGACAACATGTTTTTTAAAGTTACAACATATTTTCTTTTCGTTGATTTTTACATTTATCCATTTGCAGTATTTTTCATAGACGCAACGTTAGCTATACTTGCACTGTTTGTTTCTAATACTAAAAGAACTACGTATATACAGTACCAGTAATCCTGTCAACAACCAGATTTCAATGTATGGTACAATTTTCTTACCAGTGATCTATAGAATCCTCTCATACCAGGCTTTTTTAGTGTCATGACAAAAAAGTTAATTCCAAATTTAATTCAAAACAAAAACCTGCAAGAATATGAATATTTTTGTGTATGTTATCTGACCAGTTTGGATCCCAGACATGCATGCATGGGTACATGTGTTCAAAGTTTGAAATTTTAACTTCAACTAGTCATTAAGTCTAGATCTTATGAATGTTGATATGAGTCTTGATTTAAGGATATAACTGTAGCTCAATTGGGTTGGGACACTTTCATTGATCAGGTAGCTCGGTCAGTTACAGCGATAATACAACAATCTGAATTAAGTCCAGGGTTCCAATCACAGTTTATAGCCCTACTGAATTTTTTACACTCTGAACATTGTTGTAGATTATATGTTGTTTATTTAATTTATATTATCTTTCCGTAAAAGTCCATTCTTTTCAGAAAAGAATTATCAAAGCTATAGTCCAGACAGAAAAGAGTTCTCAAACATTTTAATACAGTTTCAGGCCTTGGTACACAGATCCCGAAACTGTAGGAGGTAAACTTCCATCATAAGATCATTAACAGTTTTACATAACCAATCATTTCAATCCCAGATCTGGGATCATCATATCCCAGTAGTCATGGAGAAAACGAAACATAAATTCTCTGGCTATCTATATTTTGAAAAACTATATAACTAATAACACGTCGAAAAACTTTTCGATAATTATGAAAGTTATGAAATTACTTGAAAACATGTCTAACATGTACATCTATTACAGCATCATAAAATGGTAAAAGTACTCAAACTATAAGTTATGTAATAATTACATGTCACCTTTACATTTTGAATGGATTAGTTAAAATTACACCGGTACCTACACTATGTAATCATCTTTTGGTAACAAATCAATATTGTATAAAATCACCTGACCCTCAACAGGGTTCTAGTGGGGGAAACTAAGGGCAGAGAACCCAATTAGACAAATTATGGACTCAAATTACATTTCGTGTATTACAGTATAAAGACAATTAATGAAATCATATATTCCAGCATTGTAATAAAGGTCAGTTCAAACTTATCACAAAACAACAGGATTAATAGTTTTGTAGCTCTGCCAAAATGTGGTTTATATATGCTCAACATGACAACAAGATATTTTCATGGTTTCTGCCACAGGTTATGAATTACAGCTTAACACCAAGCAAGATATTGTTTTGAGAAGAATTTACTATTCATGATACTATAACCTGTCAACATTCAACCAGCTATTTAATATTGAAAATCAACCTCCTGTCTGAAAACTCTCCAAGAAAACTGCCTTTGAACATTAAGAATGTTAGTTCTATTACTAGAAAGTACAGGTACATATATTTTAGATCAATATGTTGCCAATACGCTGCTCATGGTCTTAAAGCTAGTGAAACTTGCCCTGGTGATCAAAAATATTTTAGCAAGCACTTGCAAGAAAGAAAATAATGAAAATATTTTATAGAAAATCTTATACATATATAGGTATAATTTATGCTTTACATAAAATGTATGCTTTACATGAAACTATGAATCATATTATCACATAGAAAACAGACAAATCAACTTGTAGTTCAGTGCAGGATATTTTACTTATTTAAGTGGATAAAATGTTTTCATAACAACTGTAGTTAATAACAACTTGTGTAAACTTACACCAAGAGGTACATTATACATCAGATCCAAGTCTTTGCCAACAATGAGTGATTTTCCCTGTACTGGAATGATAAGTATATATGAAGTAATATAAACCCAGTCTGTATGTACAGTAAGTGTACTCATTGATTTCAGATGTAGGTTTATTCCGAGTTGTCTGAAAGTGACTGGTTAGTTTTTCTTTGTGAAACAGCTGTATGTAATTTAACAAAATTGGATTGTGTAGATAAAAGTGATAATTATATAACAAATAAGGAAATATACATATGAAATGTTGAAATATTAGTCCTCCAAATCTACGATAAAATAGGTTTTTATGATATTAATTTTCTATTTGTTTATTCCATCTTTTCGTATTGCAGAGTTATCTGCTCTTGTGAGCAGGTATTGATTGTTACGTCATTTGTTTGTGAGAGTAACGAACGTCATAAGTTTTTGAGAAAACGACATAATTTTCTCACACAAACTTATGACGTAACAATCAAATACCTGCTCACAAGAGCAGATAACTCTGCAATACGAAAAGACGGAATAGTAATAATTACAAGTTAAGTCTAAAATCCAATGAATACCTAGTATACAAGCATTTTTCCTATGTCAGAAGACACACTACTCACCTAAGTGGTGCCAACACAATGTGATATTGAGATTGACTACCATCTGTCACTAAGTCTGCAGACAAACTGTTATTTCAGTATACAACCCTCAATATAATAAATACAAATAAAACAATCGTGAGAATACACAATATATACGTTATGGGTTTTACGTAAGTAAATACCGGAACAAATCTTTTCTTTGCAAACAATCACGTGTAAGTATAATATGTATACCATCATGATCAACAAATAAGCATGTACCATTTCACAAGTAGGATAGCAAAGTCACACATTTACAAGGAGCAAAATATACATACATGCTGAAGTAGCCATCTAGCTAAAAATCATTTCACAATATCTATCCAAAGAATTTATTTATCAAACTGCTAAATAAATCATCACAACAAAAATAAAATTTCAAGATATCTTTTCAGTAGCTGTTATATCTCATTGTAACATCTAGCTCTTATTGATAATGGTGTTGAAACATGTTCAACGAGATATCAGTGTACTAGTAATATTTAAGTTCTGGTAAATATTTGTGAACAAATAAATTTATTTAACATGTACCAAACATATATTATGTGCTATGATTAATATATCGACACCTTCTCATTTTGCTGTGTAAAATAACATTTTCATCAATTAAAAACGAAATTCAAACACTTGAAACAAAATATAGAACCTATTTAACTGTTACACAACATGCCAGAAAAAACCACCCCAATCAGACTTGACCACTTAGAGTGTGATACATATTGACCACCACACTCTATAAGAATCCCATTTATGATAACTCCTACTTTGACTGGTCAGTTTTTCTGCCACTTGTCTCCTCATCCTTACGGTCAAACTAAGCTGAACATATAAATACATAAATATGCAATAAATGTTCAAATCTGGAAACAGAAAAAAATCCCTACATAATGTTTAACTTTTCTACCAAACACTAAACGGACTACAGGCTGCAGTTGTAAGCAAATCAAGGAAATTGTGACATTAGCTTAATTAACAGGAATTTATACAACTAATCACGGCACCAAAGGCTGAATGGAGGCTAGCACATATATAGGAGTACATGTAATCTATAACATCACATGTGTCATTCAATTTATCCCCCATTTCTACCATAATGATAGAGACATGTGGATTTCTCTTGATGTATTATATAGTAAGTAAAATACTGTGAACTATCTATTTTTACAAGAATTCATTTGAAGGTGTCACGAATCATTACCAGGCTAGAATGTTAATACTTAAATTTTATTCATATAGGCAGTGACTTTTTTCTTAATGTTTGATCAATTTTGATAAAAGGACAAAAACTGACATTGCACAACTTTGAAACATATCAAATTTAAAGGGTTAATTTTCTCAATTTGCAACTTAAAAGAAATAGTTACAATTGTTTTGTATCAATTTAAATAAAAACTGACATTGTACAACATTAAAAACTATCAAGTTAATTTTTTTTAAATATGCAACTAATTAATACCAGTTATTCTGATTATATTGTATCAATTTGAATTAACCTCAAGTTCATAAACAGATGATCTGCTTCCATCAAAACGCTAAGATGAACTAGAACATAATTAACATCTATACAATGTATTTAGACCAACAGGTAACGTAGCTATAGTTTCATTACATGTCAGGTATGCGTACCAAGGTGTATCTAGGTATTTAAGTAACACATATATCACTATATACTAAGCAGCAGCACTATAAATCTGAAAATATCACTACTGATCACAAGGGAAAATAGCACTAAATCTATAAATCACAAGTAGATAGTCTGTATTAAATTAGTACAGATGTTTAATCTAATAGTGTAATTTAACTATAATTGGTCAAATCAGATCATAAGTAATCCAATGCTGTTGTAACAGTTTAAAACACTAATAGCCTTTAGATAGCTATAGTCTGTTAATGTTGTTTCTGATCATCTAATGACATCAACACAATAGTACTAGATTTATAAAAAATATCTTTCCAGTAAACGACTGATTTGACTGCTCTGTGGGACAGGGTATAAATTGTACAGTACTTATGTTATATTGATTGTCAACTTTTCATTCAATACAGTTCTGATCCCCAAAAAATGCCTGCTAAAATCCATACTAAATACACAATAATATTCAATTGTTGTGATAAATGTCGTAACATTTTCTCAGAACTGTATATGTTTGGGGTTTTTTCAAATTCAAAGTGCCGTAGAAATACAAATGTGTTATTTAGAAATTGTTCTGCTTAAATATCGTATATTATTATAGGGGAAATGATCAAATCATAGAGTAAATCAAATAATCAACAACTGCTTATAAAAAAAGTGTTATGACATAACAAAGATCAGGATCTAGCTTGGCCAAGCCTTACAGTCCAATCATCAAAATATTCAATTTTGTTTTTAACTCATTCACCCCTGAACTTTCATAAGAAACTATTCCAACCTTTGAATAGGAAGAGTTCAAATGTGTCTTTAGGGGTGAATGAGTCAAGTATCGCCAAAACATTTTGTTTTTTTGTTTTTCAAATGCCATGATATACATACATATTCTTTCAGCTTTGAAAATTTAATAAACATATATTGGCAACTGAAAATTTAGCTTCATTAGCTATTAAAATGTAAAATGTTAAAACATTGGTGCTGAACTTTGTTAAAGCTTTAAACTAAAATATCTAGCAGATAAACAATAATATTGACAAATTAATTCCGATTACATGATTCAAGTCTAATAAATAGGCAAGGGAGAAAACAAAAACAGAATCAATCAATTACCTCAATAATTAATACATGTTTTCCTTTAAATATTCAGTTACAGATGAAGTTCCATCCTATGTTTGGTTGGCTTGAGTGTTTTCCCTTACCAATACTTCCCTGAGTTAAAACTTCTGCTTAGGATATTGATTCACTATAGACATTGTTCACATCGACAATAAACAGGAGTAACGCTGATGTTTAAAAATCAAATTCAAATGCACACATTTCAAGAAATATTTGCCCATTTTCACATACAGGCTCATAAACAGCGTTTGTATTTATTTTTTATTTGCACATGAAATATATCTTCTGTCATGTTCACAAACAGAAAATGCTGTTTTCACCTTAATTTAAACAGTAAATGGTTCCCTCATTGTACTTACCCATACCTAAATAGTCTATTATTCAAATGCTTCATTTTTTATCTTATTTTCGTTTTTAGATTTCATCAAGTGTTATACTAATATTAATAATATGCTGGGTGCATTAAATAATTAAAATAGTTCAATTTAAAAAAAAATCATGCCAAAAAAAAACATGGCTATTCCAAACTACTTGTGAAGTCTGAGCCACTAAAAAGCAACATTTAAGACATTCCATAACTCATCAATTCAAAACAGTTCAGAAGAGATGGAAGAAATAATTCAGTGACCAGCTGGTCAAACTAGATGTAACATTATGTCTGGTTGAATTAACTTTCTTATACTGATCACAAGAAAAAACAATCTCACAAGATATTGATATAAGATATATATATTATTTATAAAACATTATTTCTTTTAATTGTTCTTACTCATTATTTTCAACTTTCAGATTATATCTTATTCTAGATTCAGCCAACTCTTCGTATATAACTGAAAAGTTTTCCTTTTTATTGGTGATACAATTTCTAAAATGTTGCTTTCCACATCAGTCCTTCAGCTCAAACATAATAAATTTGGGAACAGCTGTTACAATTGTGATAAATTCTAAAATTACCGTAAACATGACAAAAGGTTATAGTTTATTCAAATTAATTAGTGTGAAGGTGTTTCGGTCAGTAATGAGACCAAAAATTAATGTATCTGCATCAACAAAGTTCACATAAAAATTCCACACTTAATAAATCTTACAGAAATTATGCATATATATGTAAAATATTACGTACAGTGTACATGTGACTACTATTACTACTATCGGTCCTATAGATCGAAGCATGTTTCATTAACCCTTTTCCCCCTATGCAACTTTAGAAGACTCTACCATGCATTGATCTAGATAAGTCCATTATGGTCTACTGTGGTGAAAGGGTTAACATTTATACTCTACCTACCAAACCAAAAATACCATCTTAACTCATTACATACCACTGGTGACAGCACTTTCATGACATCTTTTAACTTTTTCAACAAAATTTGTTATTCAAACTTTTACTAAGAGTTGTTTCGTGTGAAATGTGAAGAAACATAAAAATATTGGGAGTAGATTTGATAAATTTCTAATAGTTAATAACTTCTTATATCTTAATTTATCTTTAACAGTCATTACCTGTTCAACCATTATTACCATGCATTATAAGAAATTACCATCCAATCGTTATGCACAAACAGATACCATACAAACATTCTTGTGATCATGACCAAACATAAACTTTGAAAGAAGAATTTAGTCAGGATTTCACATTTAACTGTTTTATCACTAACAATTTACTTTAACACCAAAATACTACATACAGGCATAACCTATTTACCAATTAGTGAGTAAGCTAGAGATCTCAAACCAAGATTAGAGTGTATGGAAAACATTATCCATCACAGCTAAGGTTTCCTCTCTCATCTTTGTGCTTATAAACTATTTGTTTCTACTTCTTTTACGATATCAAATAAACATTACATTAAAAAACAGACAAATAAACAACAAAACAAAATAAACCCAGTGGGAAAAAATAATAGAATTTGGACAAGCCTTAAACAGATTTCTTTAGACTTAAGGACCAGGAATTTACATTTTGTCTGAAACATTTTGATATATAAAGTACATACAACATAATGTATTATTTCAATATGCCATTGACTGTTAACAGCAGGTCTGAAAATGTATGTATGATATAGCCTATGACAGCTAAACAAATGATATTTTTATGGAGTTTCAGTTGAAAATCTGTACTTTGTGAAAGTCATAACTTATTTAACTTTGAAGAACTTAATGCCGACTAGCAATGTTTAGCACATGAACCCAGGCAGCTATACCAAAGCACATATTCAGAATGAAAAATTCAAATGAAAGCACTGAAACTTTCAACTTTCTACTTAAATAGCATGAGTTGTACACTTTGTAGCGACTATTGTAAGGTGATGCAGGATTCGTCATGTCGACTGGACCCCTGACATACTTTGTACAGTGATAACAGCAATACACTGTATACATGTAGATGGCCTTCACTCCTATCTAGTTCCAGTTTGAATTGTTACGCCAGAGATACATGACCTATCTACACAGCCACAATAGTAAATAGCCTTTCATTGTGGTGACCACCTCTAACACTTGTAGTACACGGTACCACAACTACAGGCCCTTTTGTTCTTATCTTTATTATATCATTGACCACCTGTCTTGTCTGAACAACATTGTAGGTAAACTGTAGAGTGCCCTACCCTATAATTCAGATATACATTGTTCCTATATGGACCACATACATTGCATCTCCAGTGGTCACTCACACATCAGACATATTGTTTTTAATGTGCGTCTTCTCCACTAGCCGTGTGACCTGCCTCCCATTTCACTTTAACACTTCCATCTGATCTTTCGGCCCAGATAGTTCTGTAATTTGCTTAATGAGATATGTTTTTTCGTCAATGAATTGTTCATCCTCCGACCGCTCTGTGTGGAACTTGGTGAGAAATTCAACTAAGCGGTCTTTGTTCCGTAACAGTATATCCAGAATAGGTTTTGGCTTGTTGGGGTTGGCTACAAACACCTGAAAGCAAGAAATACAGAAAGAAATCAGACAAGACCGAACATTGTTTCACACTGATCAGTGTAAAGCAGATAAGGAAAATATTACGGAATCTCTTGTGCCAGCTGAAACAGTTAACTCATGATCATTCAGGAACAGGCTAGACAGAAACTGAACCAGAAGGAGAGTACCTAAGGTCCTTTATCAGAATAGCTATACCTGATAAGTAACACTGATATTGTATTTTGATGATAGTGTAAATTTTACAATTGATTAGAACATTGAACTAACCAGCAATCAACTTTCCCTTCAGTTGTCTCCTCAGCCAATGACAGTATGAAGGGAGACAAATCTGTCAGCCATATTTTTAAACCAGAATAAGAAAAACTTTGATTGGCATATTTGATGTTTTCCTAAACTGATCCTAACATGCTCTTACCTTGAACACATGGAAGGCTTCAAACTGGATATTGCGACTTTTCTCTCGCAGCATGTTCATCATCAGCTTGAGGTTGTCTGGACTGCTGATGTAGCGGGTCATTGTGGTGAAGTTATGTCGGTCTAGCAGCAACTCTCCTAGAAGCTGAAATAGAACAAAGTAATCCAGGTTTCTAATATATCAAAGGGCCTGTATCGCTCACTTGGATATTTAGCCAATCATGGCAAAAGATTCTCAATGAAAGAAGTATGGCAATTAAGATCTTGGGATTAACGCCATTCCCCTTGGCCAATCCTGGAATCAGGTGTTTCTTAATCTTCTTGCTCAGCATTGAAATAGGGTCGGGATCTCAAAGATTTCCATGTTTGTTGTACTGATAAAATATACCAACGCTCACTCAGTCATTGCTTGATGAAGGGACCAGTTGGTCTTGAAATGTTGCGAAAAGTTTAATGCCTACATAATTTGAGTATAAAGTAAAACTTTGATATAACACATACAAGTTTAGAGTTTTTTATGTAAGAACATTCCACATCACTTAAAGACATCCTCGATATCCAGAGGTTATGCTCACTTTCGCTCTCTGCACCCCTGGTCAAAGAAAAAGTGAAGGCTCAGTGTGCGCCACCTTGTTGATGAGACAAGAAGACTAGTTCCATCAAAAGAATCTCGCGGTCACGTA
Source organism: Mizuhopecten yessoensis (assembly GCF_002113885.1). NCBI lineage: Eukaryota > Metazoa > Mollusca > Bivalvia > Pectinida > Pectinidae > Mizuhopecten > Mizuhopecten yessoensis. Next base: position 816,291 of record NW_018405235.1, read on the forward strand.
ACGGTAAAAATCGACAGGCTTTGAAGTCAGGCGTCTCTCATTTGTAATCTTCAAAGGGCAGGTATCAGACTAGCGATTGGTAAGTTTTTTTACATGAGACCAATCCAACAGCTATGTTCGTGCCTTCAATTTTGCTATGACATATTCCAGGGGTGCAGAGAGCGAAAGTGAGCGTAACCTCTGGATATGGAGGATGCTTAAAGGGTGATCTTCACAGAACTGATATTGAATGATAATAATATACAATGTATTACGTCATCAAATGTACTCACTTTTAGGGCTTGTCGCCTTGTGACGTAGTTTTCTGAGCTGAGCAACTTCTGGTAATTGACAAAGAACCTATCATAGTTGGCCTCTAGAAACTCAGCTGACACCATTTTGTGTCTAGTAAGTAATTCCTGCAATAAATACAGATTGGTTATTTCTACAGTAGTTCTTATAATGATATTGTTGGCTGTCCAGACCATATGACCATGCCAATGAAAATAGGGTTGTTTCCTGTCGCATGTCCAAAAACAGGGAAAGTTATCTACATGTAGGTAGCGTATAAAACCTTTTGTACATAGATTAAACACTTAAGGATGTAGACTTTTCAGTGGTAACAGGAAATTGATCAGATAATATAATTATAATCATAACAGCCAGGAGACAGAAAACACATAATTTTTTAGGCCATTCAGCTCAGTTCACTTGGTACAATGTTATCGCTTAATATCACGAACTTAATAAAGTGTCGATATGGTCATGTATACTATATACAACTATTTGAAAGTTTTGTCAATATTTCCAAGCAATAAATTCATTGATATATTCTATAAAATTATGTTCAATTAATCCACCAAGAATCATTACCTTAAATGTAGAAAATGCATCAGAAGCGATATCAAACGTTGACAGTTCAACATAATCAAAAAACTTATAAAAGGCCTCGTGGTATAAGAGTATTTTGGTGAGACTCTCTATACGACAGCACTCTCGTAGCATGCGTCCACCAAGTAAGGCAGTCTCTGGCTCCTCATACCTACAAAGGAATACAACAGGATATGTGAGGAACTCGGATACATGTACAATATAAACAGAGTAGCTCACTGATCTGGAAAACACACAATAAAGAGGCCTACATTGTACAATTGTACATATGCTTATTTCACATTTGTTTATTATCAAATTTTAATTTCTTGTCCTAAATATACAAGAAAACCTGATGAAAACAGGTGTTTTTGCAAGATTCCATTACCGGTATTTACTTTTAAATTGCTAAGAATCATATGGGGGGATCCCGGAAAAAACACAGTTTTAAAACTTTATTTGCAAACTGACTCAGCATTACTTTGATATAACTATTCATTAGAACTCATTATTACTCCAGATTTTTGTAAATGTAGAAATAAGGCCATTAGAAGTAATGGCTGACTTTCCCACTGACTACAATATTAACACCACAACCACTTCTGTAAAATGTAGTGTGGCTGATAATTGTTATTCATAGGGTTAATACAAGTGAACATCAAACAACAGACATATGTGCTGTACCACTGCTCTCTACATGGAAAAACAAAGGATGTGAAACATGTATACTTCCCAATACCAGTCATTAGATCCCAAAACAACCCTATAGTTGGAAGGAAACAGATCACTGATCTACTTCCCTGACACGATTACCACTTATCCTACCTTTGTCAGCCTTACCACTGTAATACTTTAATATATTTACAAACAAGAGGTGCAGAGGGCATGTATTGCATACCTTGATACTAACCCTTTCACCACTGTAGACCAAAATGAACTTACCAAAATCAATGCATGGTAGAGTCTATTAAAGTTACATAGGGGTGAAAGGGCTAAACAACCACGGAAAATATTCTAATTGAAGTAGCATAATTTCAATTTTTTCCCTATCTTGGGCTCTACCCCTGTGGTCCTAACAATGCTTCATGGCAAATTTGGTTGAGAACTGTATATATAGAGGTTACACACGAGTGGTTGTTGAATATGGTTTTTATTTCACTCGAGTAAATTAATTTTCAAAAGTTACTTTTGAAAATTAACTGATCGGAGTGAAATAAATACCATAATCAACAACCACAAGTCGTGGGATCTGTTTCTACCACAATCTCAGTCGGAAACAGCTGGAGTAAAAATGTGTTTGTTGACAAGGCTGGTGTAGTGATATGACCCATATGTAAAAAGTTACTCATTAATATTCAAAAATAAATTTATTTTACAAATTTTATAATTTTCAAAATTAATGTTTCGGCAACAACTTTGTGAAAAAATAAAATAGATGAACGACTTTAAATATTGAGAGTGTGCAATATTGCATTAATTAATATAAATTAACCTCGGACCATATGCGTGTAAGCATATTGTACGAAGTCTGCCTCCCGCCAAGTGATGAAGACGAACTAATCGCTGTCAATGTCCAAATCCATAGGCCTGGGACGTTTCTTCGTGAGGCTTTATGATTGACGTTTATAGTGAGAGTTCTGCAGTAGACAGACTCTCCAAATATTAATAACGGGACGTTGAGAGAACGAAATATTTTCAGACACTGTTACAGATCTTGTTTGGGTTTCAAGACCTGGATACGCGACGGTATGGTGTTGAAACGATATCAAGCGTCTGTAGCAATTTTGCCTGAAAGCGAACAAATCTTTAAGCATCATCTTCTTTTGTTATTGCCGTAATAACCCCCTTTTCCCCATCGCATTACCTCACAAAAGTCACCAACATTTTCCGGATGTTGACAGTAGACGACTAAAACAAAACAGCACGCGCCAAAAAGTGTGTGAAAAAAGTCATCTGGTCAAGGTTCATCTTCTCGACCAATCAAAACTACGGAAGGTCATATACCAGGTGTGGTGTATAACTCATGTTTATTAAACAGTCTGCATGTTTATACAATAATCTGAGAGTGGAATAACACAGCGTATTGTGGTAGAGAACTGAATACGGCTATATCATTTTAAATTGTTTCCTTGTTATGACCTAGATATAACTACAAGGGGCAGGGCAAGTTCCTGGAGCCAATCCTAGTAGTATGATTGTATTCTTTTACTCACATGCCCAGCAAAGATATACTGTTTGTACGATAGGGTTCTCAACCAGTTATGAGCGATGGACTAAGATTTTCACTACTGATCTAGATCTTCATAATATATCCCAGTCTCATGGCTCTAGACTTTTGATCCTTCACATAGTATATTTTGGTTCATATGACCTAAAACGTTTACAAATAACAAAATAATTTTTAATTAACATAAAAACATACTTATTCAAAAGTTCAAACAGGACTTCTTGTTTCGTGCAAAGATATTCCACTGTTGGCATACGTGTACCAATCTGTCGTCTAAGAAGGTTGGCAAATATTCTATCAATGTCCTTCCTACCCTGTAACAAACGAAAGAACAACAAGTTAAATACAGATTTTTTTGTACATATTTTGTATGGGATACAGCTGCCAAGCATAAGTTTCAAAATGTCATTATAGTACATATTCTAGGACTCAAAATGTCATTATAGTACATATTCTAAGACTCAAAATGTATCAAATTTTTCAATGTAATGAAAACAGCTACAAGTGGAAAACTAAAAGACATGATCATGAGCCAAGTTGTTTAAATCAAGTTGTTAGTATTAATAAGTGCCAGCATCTCAAATTTTCAAAGAATTCAAAATGAAATTTGCAATATTTAACAGAGATGATGCAGTAACATTTTAATGAGTGTAGAATTTCAGTTATCTAAGTACACATTAGATTCTGAATAAAGAACTGGATAAAGTTAATGCAGACAAATGTTTGACAGAGGTCAGACCTTGGCCTGGTCAAGTAGACCTTTGACCTACTTTTCCAATGTCACATTGGATGACATGTTTGTTACAGTAAATTAACAACATTTACCTACATACCTCAATGACTTTATGATTTGGACTTCCAAACTGCTAGTCTCTCTCTCTCTATATATATGGATGAAGTGCTAGTAAGGGGACCTTGCATTGACCTTCACAAGTAAATGTACCAGTGAATGTATACCCCAAAAGTCAACATGGAAGCATTGTTGGATTAGGAGAATTATGGCAACGTTGACCTACTGCACAAGTTCAAGTGGGTCAACATATGACCCTGGCCTACATATCTCAAGGTCAATGCATACAAAGTGTTATGTGAAAAGAATGATTATGACATACATACCTCAAAATCAATGAATATTAGGCATTTCATGACAAAAACAACCTTGACCTACATACATGTACCTCAAAGTCAATGTAGGTAAGGCATTTCATAAGAGAAATGACCTTGACATTGGCCTACATATTTATGTTAAAGTCAATGCAGATGACATGCATGAGAAGAATGACATTGCCCTACAATACATACCTCAAAGTCAATGCGGATAAGATGTTTGATAAGTAATATCAGAGTGCCAGTATTGTAGACCTCCTGGGCCAGCTGAGCCACAACCTCAGTGGACGGCTCCGAGTCAGCACTGCCATACAGCATAGTCTTCATCACTTGCAGGTTCTTTGTCAAGTCCTCTGATACCTGATCAAAAATGGTAATAAATCCTTCAAAATAAGTTTAAATCATATGTAACCTTTTATCATGTGCTTCCTCTTTTTCACAGGTTACAGATCAGGTAAAATATGTGACAAAATTGGTAATAATAGTACATTAACAAGATTTGAAATGTGTGAAAAAAATTTTTTTACTGTACACAATAAAACACACAAAATGTACTTCGTTTCACAGTTCCTTTTTTTTAGAATCAATTAAACTAGTACATTTTTTTGCTGTAAGCTGGTTTAACAAAACCAACAACGTATATGTTTTATTTAACTGCCACTGGTTCTATGCCACCTAGCTAGCACTTCCACATGCATGCATGCCTGCCTGTCTTAAAGCACTTTTTTCCATAATGCCATATACATGCACTTCACCGGAATGTTACAGTAGGGAAACAATTACCCAACACAGACCAGTTTATTCCTTACCCTTGCTTATTGAAGTTCTGTGGGCTGGAGAAAACACATTCTCTGAAAATTCCATGCTACAACAAGTTTCGGAAATGAACCTGGCACCTGTGGAATCCTGTAGTGTTACATTGATTATAAACACTCCGCCATGTCTGCCCATTACCTCCTACCATCCTAACAGAGATGTATTAGCAATGACACACTGGACTCACCTTTTTGTCAGTCTGGTATCCTTTGGCGGACTTGGTGCCCAGGACCTGCAGCTGGTCCTTGATGGCCTTCACCAGTTCCTGGGGACTCTTTTTGGAACTCCCAAAGAACGGCATGGTGCTGTTCTCCCAGGTCAAAGGTCAACACACAAGTGATGGAGAAATAGGCAGTGTGTCTGAAACCAAGTACAGAAGGTCAAGGTAATCAAATACATATTGTCAAAGAACAGACATCAAATGTATATCAGAAACCATGGTCAAGTCAAATCAACAAACTAGTGTTGGAGGAGTGTAAGCAGTGAGTCTGAAACTAAGGTCAAAGGTTACACACAAATTAAAAATAGATGATGTAAAATTAAGAATAACCAGCATGTTTAAAACCCTGGTAAAAGGCTGAATCATACATGTATTAATGCATGTGATGGAGGTAGGTGCAGCAAGTCTAAAGACAAGGTCACAGCTGGTTATATATATAACACACAGGTGGTAGAGGTATAAACAGTATGTATTAAAGCATTACATCAAAAGGTTGTATTTGTTGTCGAGTTAGTCTGAAACCAAAATCAAATATCAACATACAAAAATGTATACACAAGTACAGTTCAAAGTCAAAACATTGACCGAAAATGCAACTACAATTGTTTGTGTATTCAAATATATGCAATAAATCATTTTTCCGAGCAATGAATTTGGCATGGGAATATTATAAAATAACAAAAAAAGTTTATTTCAGTATATTGAACAAAAACATTACATTATATGTAATAAATATATGCGTACAAAAAATATAAGATTTTCAGACAGAGCTCTACCCAAATTACTGTTGTCTAGTTAATTCAAAATCAAACTAAAAATATGACATGATTATAGCCAGCTGGTGCACGCACATGTACACATTATATCATAATTACTACACTATACTGTAACAGTCCTTGATCCCAATCATCATCCCAGCCCTCCTTACTATATCCCTGTACACATTATATGATATACTACACTATACTGTCACAGTCCTTGATCACAATCATCATCCCAGCCCTCCTTACAATATCCATGTACACATTATATCATATACTACACTATACTGTCACAGTCCTTGATCACAATCATCATCCCAGCCCTCCTTACAATATCCCCGTACACATTATATGATATACTACACTATACTGTCACAGTCCTTGACCCCAATCATCATCCCAGACCTCCTTACAATATCCCTGTACACTTTATATCATATACTATACTATACTGTCACAGTCCTTGATCCCAATCATCATGCCAGACCTCCTTACAATATCCCTGTAAACATCATATCATATACTATACCATACTGTCACAGTCCTTGATCCCAATCATCATCCCAGTCCTCCTTACAATATCCCTGTACACTTCATATCATATACTATACTATACTGTCACAGTCCTTGATCCCAATCATCATGCCAGCCCTCCTTACAATATCCCTGTACACATTATATCATATACTATACTATACTGTCACAGTCCTTGATCCCAATCATCATGCCAGACCTCCTTACAATATCCCTGTAAACATCATATCATACACTACACTATACTGTCACAGTCCTTGATCACAATCATCATCCCAGCCCTCCTTACAATATCCATGTACACATTATATCATATACTACACTATACTGTCACAGTCCTTGACCCCAATCATCATCCCAGACCTCCTTACAATATCCCTGTAAACATCATATCATACACTACACTATACTGTCACAGTCCTTGATCACAATCATCATCCCAGCCCTCCTTACAATATCCCCGTACACATTATATGATATACTACACTATACTGTCACAGTCCTTGACCCCAATCATCATCCCAGACCTCCTTACAATATCCCTGGAAACATCATATCATATACTACACTATACTGTCACAGTCCTTGACCCCAATCATCATCCCAGACCTCCTTACAATATCCCTGGAAACATCATATCATATACTACACTATACTGTCACAGTCCTTGATCACAATCATCATCCCAGCCCTCCTTACAATATCCCTGGACACTTCATATCATATACTATACTATACTGTCACAGTCCTTGATCCCAATCATCATCCCAGACCTCCTTACAATATCCCTGTAAACATCATATCATATACTACACTATACTGTCACAGTCCTTGATCCCAATCATCATCCCAGCCCTCCTTATAATATCCCTGTACACTTTTATAGCTGTATTGGTAACAAGATCATTATAACTACGTACAATGTACAAGATGTCATTGACCAGTGAATTACTTTGACATCCGATACCACTGATCCTACAGATATTGTAGGATAGAAACGCTATCAAATGATACATGTGATCCTTAAATAACTCGGTGTTAGTCTGAGCTGGTGTCACAAAAAGTTCACAGCCAGTATAAAACATACAGCAGCACCTGACAGTCTAGTGACAGGAATCAGTTTCATTTTCACAATCAATTATCTAACACATAACCAATTGATTATCAATATACATTATAATTGGTCTATGTGCTTTTAGAATAATTCTTGCTGAAAATACAGAATCTAAAGAGTTTTGAAACAAAACTACATTAAAATTACAATTAGCTGGAAGCCCCATATATCCCCATCCCTGGGCCCCCTGTTTCAATACCCCCCACCCCACAAATTTATTTGGCTATGGTTTATGTCCATGATTTCCCTATCTGATATATCCCTATAGATAAACATGTCTCTATGTATGTATACAGTGTTGGGTTGTACTTTAGGTGTCTATTGACTGAGAGCAGGTCCACTGTCGATGTTTACCTTATGCACTCTCTCATATATTCATCCTATTCTAAAACATGTACAGTGAGCTTTAACAGAAAGTATCAGACATTCATAGCACATATATATGATGTATAGACAGATAGGGCAAAGACATTTCACATCAATACAGGATGTAAATTTCATTGTTTACAAATCAAACCAACAAGTTAAATTCTAATATTTAAATCCATAACCTCAAAGCTAATAAGTCTACCAGTGTGGCAAATTTGAAATTGTTCATCATCACTTGAACAATTAGTTCCTTTATTTTGAATACATGATAAAATATTCAAGGAAGTCCAAATATCTACATTTTCTCACTGTCGAACAACAAGGTGTAAAGCCAGGTTGGAGCACCGAGTGAGTGTTATAAGACTTCACACACTGGTCTAGATACTGTACTATATAGATACAACACACCACCACCTGTCAATTAGCTATAGCTCTGATGACAATAAACAGTTTAACACCAAACACTCAATGTTAGAACACTTGATCGTGATAGAGTCCAGATCACCTGGTTTAATTGATGCACTGGGAGTCGGATCACTGATATATATATATATATATACATGTGTGCAGTCGGTGCTGCATCACACACACACGCCGCGGATGCCAACCCCACTCCCCAAGTCACCAGATCAATATTTGTGTGCATGCTAGACATGAGTAAATCTTCCTACTTCTGGTGCAACAGGTAGGAGCCCAAGTCTACAGCTTGGTGTTTCAATTTGTCTATCCTGCTTTTTTCAGAAACGTTGTTGTTTGCAAGAGCAATAGATAGACATTAATAGTTCCACAAAAAGTATACGACTACTGCATGCAGCACTTTGTTTTAGAACGTTTATCCTCTAAGTATTATTTTTGCCATCAAAATAGCTTTCACGATGTGTCCCTAATACAACATTTAAACTGCGAGTGTTAAAAGGCCTTTTCAGGTCCACATACATTTAAAAATGCAATTTGTAACAGAAACCTGTATTTTCTCAGAAAATTATTAATAAACGTATTTGTAATAAATTATATGAAAAGACTGATATTTACATCAAGGTTCATATCGCAAAATTTGGAATCATTTTATACATCATTTACAGTTTTTATGTTATTTAATGAAAGATTTGAATTCCATGATCCCAGCTGTCATTTATTAATTGACATTTACAGTGTAAGTGAACAATAAAATGAACATGCAATTTGCACGATAGACAATTTTAAACTTTTTCTACAACAAACTCAATCATCTATATTATTATAAATGCTGTGCATGTGCATGTATACATACATGTATCCTAAAATTATTTGGGATTGAAAAAAAAAAAAAATCTCCGCACATGCATATAAATTAAGTAAAAAATTTTTTTTTTATGTATAGTTAATTACCTACCTATCCTATTTTTTTTCAGACACGTAACAGGAAGCAAACATGTTTTTTGTTTGGCCTGATGCATCCTATTTTCATGATATTCAAAGCTACATCTCCAAACAATTAAATTTGCATGCATATATGCATATGGTTATTGCACGTGAGTCACATCGCTAGTTTCCCTTGCGATGATACATCAGCAGGCAGTGGAACATTATTTGAGTGAGACAGTCTGGACTTGCTAAAGTGAGTTCTATCTGTTATTCTGTAATTAAACTGAATTGTACAAAATCATAATCCTGCCTCATATCATTTATGGCAGACAATGCATACTGAAATACACTGTGTGAGGAATATTTTAGCCAAAAATATACATAATTATAACTAAAGCTCATTATAAGATGTATCCCTGTCACCAGAAAGACTGGTCTCCAAATCTTCTGGATTGTAATTAATGTTGAACATTAATGATTCTTGTGAGGCAATATTTGGGGAACTATCATACAACTTCAGGGTAAACTAAGGTTCCCATATATGTGGTAACCAAATAGTTTTCCATGTTCTATGTATAAGAGAATTTATCTTAACATTTTCTCGGAAAATTTGAAGTTATTGTGCTCATGCGGCCTACAAAGTTATGGTGATTTATTCAGACATGCCTGACTGCTCCTCATACCTGCAAGCTGCAGGACATATTTCATTATCAGAGACCTAGACTCCTGCAACTGGCCATGTATATTCGGAACAATTATATGTAGTTACAAGTTTCAACACATATGCATTTAACCCTAGGCCAGTGACCATAGGTCAAGATCATCATATGTATACATTAACAAACTCAAAACTGTAGTTCTTAATCGAAGAATAATATAACATATGTAAACACATGTACTACAGGCCAAGCTTTGTGATCCTTGTACATGTGAAGTCTTTATAATTCAGACAATTTTTTTTTTCTAAGATTTTTACATGTTTCATCCCCAAAACTTTGAGAGTAGTTCAGTTATTTATTTGAACAAAATTGATTGTCCTTCACCTGCACGATAGTAAATGCTACTGGCCGAATATCATGATTGTCCCTCACCTGGACGATAGTAAATACTACTTGCCGTATATCATGATTGTCCTACACCTGCACGATAGTAAATACTACTGGCCGAATATCATGATTGTCCTTCACCTGCACGATAGTAAATACTACTGGCCAAATATCATGATTGTCCTTCACCTGCACGATAGTAAATACTACTGGCCAAATATCATGATTGTCCTTCACCTGCACGATAGTAAATACTACTGGCCGAATATCATGATTGTCCCTCACCTGCACGATAGTAAATACTACTGGCCTAATATCATGATTGTCCTTCACCTGCACGATAGTAAATACTACTGGCCAAATATCATGATTGTCCCTCACCTGGACGATAGTAAATACTACTGGCCGAATATCATGATTGTCCTTCACCTGGACGATAGTAAATGCTACTGGCCGAATATGATGATTGTCCCTCACCTGCACGATAGTAAATGCTACTGGCCGAATATCCTGATTGTCCTTCACCTGCACGATAGTTAATGCTACTGGCCGAATATCATGATTGTCCTTCACTTGCACGATAGTAAATACTACTGGCCGAATATCATGATTGTCCTTCACCTGCACAATAGTAAATACTACTGGCCAAATATCATGATTGTCCCTCCCCTGGACGATAGTAAATACTACTGGCCGAATATCATGATTGTCCTACACCTGCACAATAGTAAATGCTACTGGCCGAATATCATGATTGTCCTACACCTGCACGATAGTAAATGCTACTGGCCGAAAGTCATGATTGTCCCTCACCTGCACGATAGTAAATGCTACTGGACGAATGTCATGATTGTCCCTCACCTGCACGATAGTAAATACTACTGGCCAAATATCATGATTGTCCTTCACCTGGACGATAGTAAATGCTACTGGCCGAATATACTGATTGTCCTTCACCTGCACGATAGTTAATGCTACTGGCCGAATATCATGATTGTCCTTCACCTGCACGATAGTTAATGCTACTGGCCGAATATCATGATTGTCCTACACCTGCACAATAGTAAATGCTACTGGCCGAATATCATGATTGTCCTGCACCTGGACGATAGTAAATGCTACTGGCCGAATATCATGATTGTACTTCACCTGGACGATAGTAAATGCTACTGGCCGAATATACTGATTGTCCTTCACCCGCACGATAGTTAATGCTACTGGCCGAATATCATGATTGTCCTACACCTGCACGATAGTAAATGCTACTGGACGAATGTCATGATTGTCCCTCACCTGCACGATAGTAAATACTACTGGCCGAATATCATGATTGTCCCTCACCTGCACGATAGTAAATGCTACTGGCAGTGAATTGGTTAATTAGGTGAGGTTGATTTTTGACCTTTAACCTTGAAAGTGGGTCATGAGAGTAATTCAATGAACAAATAAACTGGATAGATCTATGCATTCATAATCATCACTGCATGCTACAGGTCAAACTATCCCTTAAGTCTCTTGCTTCTTCAGGAAATGAAGCAAAAAGTTGACAGAAACAGACATTTGATCAATGCAAGATCACAACAAGCCACAAATTGATATGTTATTCCAATTTGATCGCCACATAATTTGAAGTACTGCAGGCTAATGAACTGTTTCATGAGACTGCAGCTGTTAGTCCCTCTATAGATTAAAGTACCAGTGAAATGATAACCACACCCTCTACTTCATCATTGGGATTGTAGAGCCACATATACACTGACAAGATGATGTGGAGCAATTCCATTTATACATTTGTCCTTACAAATTTAGCAGAACATTCTCATCTCAGTAGTTGTGCCTCCCCATCCCCAGCAGTCAGTCACTGTCAGTACAACAATTAAAACACTGCTTGGCAACCATTCTAGCAGGATGGACAAAGGTTGGTATAAATTCTGTGTCTTTGACCACCAACCACCATAGGAGGACAATGGGGACCATGCATAGACAGAGATCTGTGGACCATAGCCACTGTGTCGACGGTCTATCTAGATCTGCACCTGAGAAGCAGTTTGATTTTAGGGTGTGACCTCGAAAGGCATAAGGACTTTTTGAATATCAAGAGGGTCTGTTTAGCAGCAACTTATACCCCCCACGTCTCTGAAACACAGACTACCCTCAGTAAAAGATGTAAAACCAGTAACCAAACAACACCAATCATATCAGATCCAAATAGCAACCTCAACAAGGGCAGCAGAGATTGAGACCTGATGGCAATGTAGACACCTTTTTGTCACATGTTGATGATCCATCAATCAGCATCATTGCAATGTATGACCTGTCTGTTACTGTAACAGACACAGTATGTTACCTTCAACAACATGTGAAGCTAAATTAAACTTCGAATGGCATGTGAAACACTGTTAGAAATATATTTTATACAGATATCAGGGGGGCGGGGGTTAATTGTTTAATGTGGAGAGTATGAGGGTAAGCTGTTCCATTCCGCTATGGTCCTTGGCATGTAAGAGAACTTGAAAAAGTCTTTGGATGCCTGAATTGGACGATAGCATTGGTTCCCCTGAGTGAGTCCTGGAGTCAGCCTTGGTTAAGTACTGGTCGGCTGGTATAGCTATGAGATCGTGATCGAGTGATCTTATAGAAGTTGACCAGCCTGGCCTTCCTCCGACGACTCTGCAAGGAGTCCCACTTGAGGGAGTCAACCATTGCGGAGACATAACCTGGAGTTCTCGAGTGAAAGTCATTATAGACGTATCTGGCAGCTCTTCTCAGGACAGACTCGAGTTGATATGGTCTGCACGGTATGGGTCCCAGGCAGAGCATGAGTATTCAAGCTGAGGTCTTACCAGGGCAGAGTAAGTGAGGGCTTTGACCCGCCAGGTGCATCCAGATATGTTGCAGCGCAGGAATCCTAGAGTTCTGTAGGCTTTGGCACAAATGCTGCTAACATGTGGGCCCCAGGATAGGTCATGGGATAAATTTAAAGTTACCCCCAGCTGCTACTTGCTAATTAACTGGGACTACCTGTAGTGATTTCTGGTGGATTGAATAGTCGAAGGAAATGGGAATATGTGTTTTAGATGTCATGATGACAAAGCATCTATCAGCATTCATTTGCCAGTCAGATTCCCATTTCTGGAGGTTTACAAGATCTTGTTGGGAGTTGCTCACAGTCTCTGACTGTATTGATGGGTCTATAAAAGGCGTTCCCACTATGGCTCATTTCCCCTTAATCCCGTTTGCCAACAAGGTTGTTTCGCCCTAATACAAATATATATTTTCAAATGATAAGTATCTGATGATATGTTTAAAACCTTTTTTTTTTAATAATTTCGCAAGGTGCAAGCTAAGTGGTAGCTACATTGTATGTACAGACCCGCGCCTGGTCAACCACATACACATCTAAAGAGTCTAATGACAAAGAAGACGATAGGAGACCTAGAAAAGCTGGAGATTAGACTGTCATTGCCATACACAACTAAACAGGACTAAAACATTGCACTCTAAAAATATGTTTAGGCCTAGGGTGAAACAACTTGGTTTGAAATAACCTCAGGGCAAACGGGATTTAGGGCGAAACCACCTGACACCTCCTGAAATCAAACTGTGATTAGATTCGTTACTACACAAACATATCATCCAACAGTATTCTACATACCAAAATGTGTCAACATCAAGTTCAACGACACACCTTTATTCAGTCATCCCATCGTGACTGTCAAAGTAGTCGACAACGTTTTCCTGTCAAAATAGGGTGATGACATATTGAAACCATTTACCCAACAGAATCGCCTGTAAATCGAGCTTCACAGACTATAATGTTGGAAAACACCATTCTTGTAAAAGCATAAACATAATTTCGACTGATTTGGCACAAGAAGACAGCAGATGGGACCACACGACTTACAGTTACATTCTGTGATGAAAATGAGGTTATTTACAGCATAAGTTTGTCCATTATGTGGACGACATGGATTTAGAGACAATCACAAGTCCTTCTGAGTCGAATGTAACTTACAAAAGTCTCCACGTTGAGCTGTAACCAATTATTTACATCCAGGAAGACAAACTAAACCACTTACCAAACGTACTCGTCCAATGTATACCTGAAGATATTGTGAAGTGACGTCACATGTACAAGATCCTCATTGCGCATACACGGAAGTGAAACTAAAATGGAAACAGGACAACATGTGTACGTGTGCACAGTGGCGAAGAGAGGGAACTTTGAACCCAGATTAATGATTTGAGAAGAAACTAGTCACGTATACTTTTACTACAAATCATGGAGGTAGGAAGAACCCAACCTGTTAGGACAGATGTCATCGTTATTGGAGCTGGGATTTCAGGACTAGCGGCTGCCAAATGTCTACACGAAGCTGGGTTGGAAACTCTAGTGTTAGAGAGGACTGGGGAAGTTGGAGGGCTGTGGACTTTCAGAGAGCATGACTATGGTGTGATGAGGTTCACACACATGTACGTATTTGCACAAAAATTGACATTCATTTATGTATACAAATACCCTACCATGACCATACGTACATGTCAAAATATATTCTATGCTCAGTAATACAGGTCCAGTACGCTCTGCCGATTGAGCTATATAGCTGTAAAGACCTATAATAGCTCTATTGACCTATCTGAAATAGGTCTTAATAGCTATTTTCATGTGATTTTCTTTTTAAAAAAAAACGAAACATGGTCGCTTTTAAAATAAGATTTTATCATTAGGTTGATAACAAAAGACATCAAATATAAGTATTATTTTTAAAAAATAATGATGTAAAAGAATCGGAAAATTTTCCATTTATGAACAATGAAAATAAACATCTAACTGTATGCTCTCTGTAGTCAACATTACCATAAACCTTATTGTTTTATGCGACTTTGCTTTATTTTAATGAAATTTGAAATCTGAGAAAATATAGCTCAATACAGCTTTAATTTATAGGTGTATATAGCTAATATAGGTATTTATATCTATATAGCTGTAAAGACCTATAATAGCTCTATTGACCTATCTGAAATAGGTCTTAATAGTTATTTTCATGTGATTTTCTTTTTTAAAGAAAACGAAACATGGTCGCTTTTAAAATAAGATTTTATCATTAGGTTGATAACAAAAGACATCAAATATAAGTATTCTTTTTAAAAAATAATGATGTAAAAGAATCGGAAAATTTTACATTTATGAAAAATGAAAATAAACATCTAACTGTATGCTTTTTGTAATAAACATTACCATCAACCTTATTGTTTAATGCGACTTTGCTTTAATTTAATGAGATTTGAAATCTGAGAAAATATAGCTCAATACAGCTATAATTTATAGGTGAATATAGCTATATAGGTCTTTATAGCTATATAGCTCAATCGGCAGAGTGTACTGGACCTGGTTACATGCCACGACAAGTGACAGTTGTGACATATTATCCAATATAACTAACATACCTTGCATAGTGACATATAGCTATGACCACAGACTTAGACAGGGTTTTTCCCAAATCATGTAGATTCTCGCGCTTTCTAGCAGTTTCTCACAACATGAAAGTGCCCTAGACATATTTCCTATGTTGCCTAAATTCCCTCTAATCTAATTCCGTGCTATGACATATATATATATATATATAATTCAATAGAGGTACACCACAAAATATATCTGTAGTGCGACTGGGTCGATCACCGGCGAGCAGGTAGCTCAATTGATTAGAGCGTCTGCCGAGTGTTCGGAGGGTCCAGGTTTAGAACCCCAACCTAGCATTTGCATTTCTCTTTGTCCTGTTTCAAATTTAGCACCCAACGAAATATACCCACAGAAAGTGGTAAAGAGACTTCATTGTGTGTCTTCGGGTTTTAAGGCTTTGTAAAAGGAGAGAGGAGTGTAGCGGAACTGGCCCAGGACTGGTTCATTCGCAGGCGACCTGAGGTGGCTCAATTGAGTAGAGGGTCCGTCTGGAGTTGGGAGGGTCCTGGATTCAGACCCTGGTCTAGCAGTGCATTTCTCTTTCTCCTGCTACATAACTATGACAAAGAGATTTATCGAAGTATAATAATTACCAAACAAGAGGCCCAATGGGCCTGCATCGCTCACCT
This sequence comes from Mizuhopecten yessoensis, assembly GCF_002113885.1. Classification (NCBI taxonomy): domain Eukaryota; kingdom Metazoa; phylum Mollusca; class Bivalvia; order Pectinida; family Pectinidae; genus Mizuhopecten; species Mizuhopecten yessoensis. Next base: position 832,768 of record NW_018405235.1, read on the forward strand.
GGTATAAATCTCACACTTGTAACCTTAAAAGTGATCTAAAATAAAGCTACAGGCAAAATATCAGTATTTATGATTAAAATTCGTTCAAAAGACCCTGTTAATTCTTTTTTAAACATTTCACCCCTGTGATTGAAAGTCGAACAAAGTCATTATGTTGAACAAATTTTATAGCCTTCCATGTCAGGATGCAACTTGCAAAGTATCAACATCCTGGGACCCATGGTTATTCAGAAGAGGTCGTTTAAAGATTTTAAACAAATTTGACCCCTGTGACCTTGAATATAAGTCAAAGTCATTCACTTTAACAAACATAGTAGTCCTTGATCCCAGCATGCTACTGACTAAATATCAACATCCT
>NW_018405235.1:834002-869906 GCF_002113885.1 Mizuhopecten yessoensis
GTCATTCATTTGAACAAACTTGGTAGCCCTTCACCCAAGCATGCTACTGGCCAAATATCATCTCCCTGGGCAGTTTGGTTATCGAGAAGAAGATGTTTAAAGTTTTTAACATATTTGACCCCTGTGACCTTGAAAATAGGTGAAGGTCATTAATTTTAACAAACTTTGTAGCTCTTCATCCCAGTTTGCTTCTGACCAAATATCGACACCCTAGGCCTTTCGGTTATTAAGAAGAAGTCGTTTAAAGTAAAATATTGACACCAGACGACGGACGGACGGACGACGGAAGCCACGCCACGGCATAAGCTCACTTGGCACTTCGTGCCAGGTGAGCTAAAAATGACATATATAGCAAATCAGAATAAATCTTGATCCAAAATAGCTGACTATATCCTAAATTTACTCTCTATTTTTATGGTGGGCAGGCTAAAAAGAGATAGTCAATTATTTTTTATTAAACAAATATGTAGATTGTTAGTACATTGTAACAAAACTATCTCCAAAATCACAACTACTAACTGCATCGATCACCAAATTAACTTCATCACAATGCAAGGTTATGTATACTACATAGTGGCATTCCTACCTAATATTATTACATCACAAATGGATTGCAATTGCAACCATGGGTTGGATGGAGGGGGTGGGCAATTGGTTTGGGGCTTAATTAACTTAGGCATTTTGAGCAGACCAAGAGCAATCCCTCCCTCCCTTTTAAACCAGAAATTTTCCTAAGGTGCATTGCAGCACATGAGTGTATAATGGCAATAGAAATTTAAAAAATGCACCCTTCCAAAAAATAAAGTACAAATCTTCTGCCATTCTATCTTGGGTTGTAATGCTGTTCTTGACCTGTTTGTCTCCCTTTGCATCACTTCACGTAAACCTATTGACTGACCGTGTGAGGAGGACAGTCGGTTCTGTCCCCAGGTAGGGGACACGCAAAAGTCCTTCGAAATGATTGTTTTACTATATTGTTGTTACCTGCTCAATGTTTCAGCCTTTAGGATAAACGCAAAGGCTTAGTTGACCCATATTGTCGGTATAATGTGACCAGCTGGAATAGTGTGTAGGGTGGATTTGGTATTGTATAACAGTGAGGTATAGCACTCATAATTTGGCCTTATAATTAGATCTGCACTTTCACAAGAAAAAAAATATCAACATAATGCATGAAACAACACCTACACCTACATGTGCATTACACACATGGAGAGGCAGGTTCTTAAATTATCTTAGCTCAAGTTAGCTGTTTGAAAAACACTCAATCCTGTGGGCCGAACCAAACCAATCATGACCTACAGACATAAGACAGTGTCTCTAATATAACCACATCGCAAAGCAAATTTAAACATCTATAAGCTCAGATTATATTACCAATGTAGCTACATCACACTTGTGAACTGTGACTCGGACAGTTAGGAACCTGTACCTAGGTTGTTATTGTTATATCAACAGATGGGCCTTCATTGATCGTCTTAGTCATAAATCATTCTGATTCTGTGAATTTGTCGATGTGGCATTCATTGCTGTATTATGCACCTTGGTCATCTGTGTATATATTATATATTATACACACTAGACTGGTGATGCTAATACTTCACCTTTGTATGTTAGTTTCATTAATCACCTGGCTTAAATGTTTTAACAAACATATTTCAACATCCTCTATATATCTCCCTGAATTATTGTAAAACTTATATAAAACAACAATTTTCACTGGACAAATGACAGCAATATAAGATTTTATTGTTTGACAATGTGCGTCCTGAGACCAGTGTATTGTATACAAAATGTAGTTATGTACCTGTTTATCACAGAAAATACTTTATCATGATGAAGGTCAATACAAAAGTCATGTTACAAACAAATTACACAGAAATGTCATAATCATTTCATTCCTGGAAATCCTGCATTTTTGACAAGATTTGACTTGTAACACAGTTAGCTCTGGTTTATCACTGAAGTACAGGATAAGTACTGGCAGAGAGGGTATATAAGGAGGGTGTATGTACTGCCTTCCCTTTAATATTATAAACATTATCACACTTAATATTTGTTAGGTAAATAAAGTTGAGGAGTCCATTAATATTATTACAACAAAGTTTGGGTGTGTGAACTGAAGTGTCCCAATTACGTACCTTATAAGCGCCACTAGCGGTAACCTTTTTATCTGGTTTGTGATTGTTTTGAAATTTGACATGGTAATTTTTTGGTGATACACTGATATTTCGATGTTCAGCAGAGAGGTTCAAAAAAGTCAATGTCATGTCACTGTTACTAAAAATAAAATTGACGGGAGGCGGGGGGGGTGTCAGCCACATGGAGGTGCCCTTGCTGAACTGTCAGTGTTCAAGTAGAAGAGTTGATTAATGGCCGGCCCTTAATAATATGTATATTTTATGTACCAGGTATGTAAGAATTAACATCCTCTATCATGTCAAAGTGGTGTTAACTAATGACAAACAGATTTAACTGGTATCAATTACTATATACAGCAGTCAAAATGCACACATATTTACTGTTCAAACAGTACTTCATTCAAGGAGGAAAGATTGAATGTGCACATGTTAGGTAATGCTTGTAATTGTCATAATTTTCGCTTGTCTGGTCAAAAGTGCCAATGTCATGAGTTCATGCCATATCATGACATCTGTCAAACTTTTTATTTGTTTATGGTGTAAAGTCTGACATGTTGTAGATAGATAACCACTGTAGGTTGATGATGCCCGGTACGTGATACTGACCAGCTAGACGTTCTGTAATCATTCAGTAATGCGCGTAAACTTAACACTTAAACAAATTTCTCATTTTACAAAATGAGGTTTAATGTTGTTTTAAGTAGAGTATTTTGCAGATCTCAAATAAAAGGGAATAAGACATAATTTAATATGATAAATGTAGCATTTTTGAAAAACATTTATAATAATATACAACATTTGATATAGCGCCCTATCTAGCTAACATAAGCCACTCCAAAGCGCTTTACAGTACATATATATATACATTAAATATAATTATCATATACATTAATCAATACTTTTTTTGAGGAATTCGCAGGAGCTGCCTTATCAGGCGATATCAAACATTTGTGTAGTGTGTTAGGTGGTCTATACCGTCTATGTCAAGATGTTTCCAAGATAAGCCTTGGCCTGCTGACTTGTGTGAAACCTGATTTATAACTTAAGTAAATATTATACCCAATGATGCAGCTTTGCCACATCTAAATCTACAAAGAAAAATTGTAAAGAATACATATTGAAACTACTGTAATATTTCTGCAGGTTGGTAAGTATGGATTTTGAAAAGATTCTTGTTACACAACCAATAAGTGTTTCTATGTGACGTTTCAATGACTAGTACAGTACACCTTCATCAGACAAATGACTAGTGAAGCATAATGCACACAAAGGTGTAAAATGTGTACAAGAGAAAAGAAGCAATCTGGATGCGCTGCGGTGGGCCAGTTCTAAATCAAGATGAGGGGGCCCATAGACTCTGCACATCTATGACCAAGTATTAAAGAAAGCGTAGCTGAATCGAGTCATTTATGTACATATATAACAACTAATTGTACATACGCTTTTACAGCGTAGCCGAATCAACATCGATTTCTGGACAACTTGTACACATTTTACACCTTTGTGTACATAGCCTGTCATAGGCTTAACTGGTCATGTGTCTGATAAAGGTGACAGAGTACATACCGTACTAGTCATCAAAACGTCACATAGAAACACATTGGTTGTGTTGTAATATATTGTTGTGCTAGCTGAAGTTACAAATGTCTGCATTGTTTAGCAATACATCCCTGTCAATTCACTTGTACATTACGCCCGAGTTAATCTGCAGATAAAGATGTTGTAAAGGGCAATTGACCTCACAGATGTACATGTATGAAAGCTACAGGTAAATATGTAAAATTGTGTATGTGCACACTTATCTTACCTGTACTCAGTGGCCAGGTGAGTCTAGGTGACACAAAATCACCACACCCATAAGGACAAACACAGGGATCAATTACCTATAACATTTTACCAGTAAATGTATCTACCAATAGAGAATCTTTCGTAATCTTTTTCTTTTTTCCTTATATCTACATGTACTTCATTCAGGGATTTTATGTTTTGAATTGGATAGTGCTGACCAATTACAAAAATGAACAGATACATTAATTTATTTTTATACAAAACTTTTAGTATCTAGCTTCATATTTTTTTGTAAAATAAATCAGGTGTATACATGTATATACCTGTGGTTAAGATTTCAAAGAAAATAAATTTCACAAATTATTGAAACATTTTTAGCAGTACCGAGCTTATGCCATATCGTGGCATCCGTCATCCATCCGTATGTAAACAATTTCTTTCAACGACTTCTTCTTCTTAACCGCTGATTGGAATTTAACTAAATTTTACTGGAAGCATCCCTAGGTGGTGGGGATTTAAAATTGTACAAATGGTGGGGCTGACCACCCAGGGGGCTGAGGGGCGGGCCAAAAGGGGGCAATTTGGCTTTATTGCTATAAACGACTTCTTCTGCAGAACTATGCCATGGATATCAATAATATTTGGTCGGAAGCATTTGAACTAACCTTGTTGATGTTCTGCCCAATAACCTCTACATTTTACAAGCCTATAAAACAGCACATCCCTACCACAATCACAGGTATAGTAGGAATAAACAAATAACAATTAATATGTCCATCTTTATTCAAGGAGGCGCGGTAGTCTAGTGGTAGGACGCCGGGCTCGTGATCGAAGGGTTGTGGGTTCGAGTCACGGCACTGTGATGTATCTTTCAGCAAGATACTTTACTCCGCTTGTTCCAGTCTACTCAGCTGTAAATGAGTATGTTGTTGGGCCTTGCTAGAATTGTAGAATGCTAGCTGTGAGTGCCGAAATGGCAGTTAACCGCTTTGAGACGACCTACGCACTATTTCATTTATTTGAAAGAAGTTGCTTTTCAAAATCTGTCTGAAAGTACTAAATATTGACTCTGATTGACTTACGATCTAGTGTTAAATGCCACAATTTAAGATTGTCTATGCAATGAATTAATTAAATCCATTTCTGCAAAAACCAAGTTACTGGGAATTTTGATTGTTTAAATTTTAAATGTATTTGCTAAAAATCTTCAGTATTCCGCTGAAAAATGGAGACTGGGCAAGTTTGAACCAAAATGTATGTTTTATCTGATGTTTTCTGTTGCTTTCCAGAAATGTATCGAAGTACAACTACTGTTTTTCGGACTTTCCGTTCCCAGACGAAACCCTCGACTTCCCACACAACACAGACATGGCACAGTACATTCAGGACTACTGCGAGAAATTTGATGTCTACCCATTTATTCGCTTTCATCGAAAAGTACTCACCGTTGACAGGATAGGTAACGCTACCACTGTTTATTCTGATCCTTCATAAACGACACTGCTGGATGACACTTCTTAAACGTCACTTACAGCTAAAGGAAAACCATTTAACAGTTAAGGTAGTATTTTCACATGGCTGGATCTACAATAATTACATAATTTTTTCAGTAGATGGCTGGGGTTCATCGTTTCAAAAATCCTTTATTTACCCCCATGGTAGGTTGTGATACAATGAACCGAAGTGATCCTAATACAAACTGTTAATGTACTGTCTGTGTGACTTTCCTAGGCGAGGAATGGAAGGTGACTGCCCAGGAGGTGAGTGAGGATGGGAAAACAGTGAAAACAATCAACAAACCAGAAGTGTTCATATCAAAGTTCCTCACCATAGCAACAGGCCACCATGCTAAACCAACCACACCCAAGTTTCCAGGCCAGGACTCTTTTAAAGGTCATTGTCATACAGAAAACATAACAAGGAGAGGACTAATATAGGCATAGCCTGTTGTCCAATCCTTTTGATTTCTAAATAAGATTCACTGAAATGAAATGAAACAACACTTATATTTTTTAGTTACTTTTAAAATTACATATTCCTTCATACAGAAAAAAATTGTGCATATAAATAAATGCCTGTTGTCCAGAAGTTCCGTTCACAAATGTTTCTGTATCGTTTGATTAATAGTTATATTCCTCCAGTTTAATTGGCCAGTCTCACTTATGTCTATTAGGTACCAAGGTACTTCTATGTATAATTCTATACTACCAGTATAGTTGTCCAGTCTAACTAATATCTATTAGGTACCAAGGTACTTCTATGTATAATACTACACTACCAGTATAATTGTCCAGTCTCACTTATGTCTATTAGCGGACCAAGGTACTTCTATGTATAATTCTATACTACCAGTATAATTGTCCAGTCTAACTAATGTCTATTAGGTACCAAGGTACTTCTATGTATAATACTACATTACCAGTATAATTGTCCAGTCTAACTAATGTCTATTAGGTACCAAGGTACTTCTATGTATAATACTTCACTACCGGTATAATTGTCTAGTCTAACTTATGTCTATTAGGTACCAAGGTACTTCTATATATGATACTACACTACCAGTATAATTGTCCAGTCTAACTAATGTCTATTAGGTACCAAGGTACTTCTATGTATAATTCTACACTACCGGTATAATTGTCCAGTCTAACTAATGTCTATTAGGTACCAAGATACTTCTATGTATAATTCTATACTACCAGTATAATTGTCTGTTCTAACTAATGTCTATTAGGTACAAAGGTAATTCTATGTATAATACTACACTAACAGTATAGTTGTCCAGTCTCACTCATGTCTATTAGCGGACCAATTAAAGGTACTTCTATGTATAATTCTATACCACCAGTATAATTGTCCGTTCTAACTAATGTCTATTAGGTATCAAGGTACTTCTATGTATAATAATACACTACCAGTATAATTGTCTAGTCTAACTTATGTCTATTAGGTACCAAGGTCCTTCTATGTATAATTCTATACCACCAGTATAATTGTCCGTTCTAACTAATGTCTATTAGGTGCCAAGGTACTTCTATGTATAAAACTACACCACCAGTATAATTGTCCAGTCTAACTACTGTCTATTAGATACCAAGGTACTGCTATGTATAATACTACACTACCAGTATAGTTGTCCAATCTCACTTATGTCTATTAGCGGACCAATTAAAGGTACTTCTATGTATAATTGTATACTACTAGTATAGTTGTCCAGTCTCACTCATGTCTATTAGCGGACCAATTAAAGGTACTTCTATGTATAATTGTATACTACTAGTATAGTTGTCCAGTCTCACTTATGTGTATTAGGTACCAAGGTACTTCTGTGTATAATACTACACTACCAGTATAATTGTCCGTTCTAACTAATGTCTATTAGGTACAAAGGTAATTCTATGTATAATACTACACTACCATTATAATTGTCCAGTCTAACTACTGTCTATTAGATACCAAGGTACTGCTATGTATAATACTACACTACCATTATAATTGTCCAGTCTAACTAATGACTATTAGGTACCACGGTACTTCTATGTATAATAATACACTACCAGTATAATTGTCTAGTCTAACTTATGTCTATTAGGTACCACTGTACTTCTATGTATAATTCTATAATACCAGTATAGTTGTCCAGTCTAACTTATGTCTATTAGGTACCAAGGTGCTTCTATGTATAATTCTATACCACCAGTATAATTGTCCGTTCTAACTAATGTCTATTAGGTGCCAAGGTACTTCTATGTATAATACTGCACTACCAGTATAATTGTCCAGTATAACTAATGTCTATTAGATACCAAGGTACTTCTATGTATAAAACTACACCACCAGTATAATTGTCCAGTCTCACTTATGTCTATTAGCGGACCAATTAAAGGTACTTCTATGTATAATTCTAAACTAGTCTGTTCAAATTTCAGGAGAGATAATTCATTCTGTGGATTTCAATGATGCTCTGTCCAATGGCATGGTAGGAAAGCGTGTGTTAGTGGTTGGCATCGGTAACAGTGCTGTGGATGCAGCCGTAAACTGCGCGTCTGTTGGCAGGTGTGTCTCGGATTATAAATGATAAAGTGTGATTTTCCAAATCTTTTGGTTAAGCTGGATAAGTTAGATAAAGCCTGATACCGACACATTGTATGTCCAGCTAATTCAGTGAGTCAGTGCCTCATGATAACTTATATCTATATTTTCTCAAACGTTATGGCCTATTTTAAATTTTGAATATGCAAACAACACAGGACCCATGCTCTTCCTATTCCCACAACCTATTAGAAAAAGCTGTATTTTCATAAACAATCATGATTTCTGCAAAGTCTAGAAAAAAAAATATATGTTAAGTTAAAAAACATATTTAAGTAAAGAATCAGAGGTACCTTAGTGCAATATTAAACAAATTTTGTCCTACAATAACTAAATGAAATTTCTTAATATTTTGTACATGTGAATAGAGACCACTATATGTAATATTTACATATCTTTCTGAGGTGATATTTGAGAAACCATTTTTTTTTTATATATTACTGTGTATGTAAGATGACGAGGAGATTTGATTTGCTGCTGTTTTACAGGTGTAAAGCTGTATATATCAGCTCCAGGTCCGGAGCTTGGATCGTTCCCAACTACGTGTTAGGCTATCCAGCAGATCTGTACGCGTGTAGAGTCTTTCTCAGGTTGCCGTGGAAACTTGCCACATATATCTTGGAGACTATAATCAAAATGATTTCAGGAAATCCAAAAAGGTTATTTAATTATATTGTTTTTCTGTTAACAATTTAAATTGCATGCAGTAATAATACATGATTCATTGAATCTACTCTAAACTATATCCAGAACAGATTTAAACTATTGGTGGATAATTTTGATTGGTCTTTTTCTATTTTACTATTTTCACTTTATTACTGTCGAAACAGTAGACATCAGTTTTTGTATCATTATACAATAACATCAGCATCACACACCAAGCATTGTGTTTATTGTCAATGTGATCATAGATTCTGCTTTGAGTTATTGAAGTTCTGTCAGGCATATATGTTTCATTCTCAGATATATTCAATCTCTCTGGCAATGTTCTGATGGCTGGCTGGTTTATTTAACAGGTGGAACTTAAATCCAAAGATGCATGCTCTTCAGACACAGCCAACTGTCAGCCCTACACTCATACATCACATACAGCGCCGTGAGGTCAAAGTTGTTCCTAATATACAGGTGAGAAATTATTACTACATCACATACAGTTGAGTGAGGTTAGAGTAATTTCTAACATACATCCCTATCAAAGCATTGTGAGAGGTTATACTCAAAGTTGTCTCTACTATAACACGTGAGATATTATTCCACTTCACAGAGATTTTAAGTGAGATTAAGGTCATTTCTAATAGATATTCCTGTTATATGTTACATTATTAGAGGTAACCTATACAGTGATGTCAGGTTAAGGTCATTTCTAATAGATATTCCTGTTATATGTTACATTATGAGAGGTTACCTATACAGTGATATTCCTGTTATATGTTACATTATTAGAGGTAACCTATACAGTGATGTTCCTGTTATATGTTACATTATTAGAGGTTACCTATACAGTGATATTCCTGTTAAATGTTACATTATTAGAGGTTACCTATACAGTGATATTCCTGTTTTATGTTACATTATTAGAGGTTACCTATACAGTGATGTTCCTGTTATATGTTACATTGTTAGAGGTTACCTATACAGTGATGTCAGGTTAAGGTCATTTCTAATGGGTACATTCTACTCATATCATAAAGCAACAGGCTCTAGGAGGTCTTTTCTCAATAGATTAACATATGAGTTTATGTTTAAAATAAATGTCAACTGGTATATATATGAGTGGTTTCCCTATATGCCTACATCAATCCTTATATTTCAGCTTTACAATTAATTTTTAACGAAGAAATAGCCCGAACACTAGCGAGAAAGCATACAGTTGTCTTTCCTTTCTAGGGTTTAATGGAAGAATGTGGAGTCGCAATCATAATAATGAGCATTTAATCCTTGAAATGATCTGATACAACCATTCTGGTTATAATGAATAGGTCATTTTTTAACAAAATTCGTTACTTGTTAAATGTATTTAAACTCGTTAAACTAATTAAGTTTTTTCTATGAATGTCTCATAATTTCTTATATCATCATATTTACAATGATTTAAAAAACAAATAAAGTCTAAGATAGGTATGAGAATTGTATCATTATGTAACCCTGGTAAATACTAGCTGCAATATACCGCTCGGCTAGAGAGATCTTCTCTTTAGCTCGATCGGTTGAGCGTTAGACTAGTAAGCCAGAGGTCCCGGGTTCGATCCTCAGCAGAGGCAGTGAAATATTTGTTTAAATTTCACGTGCTCTGTTACAATTATTTGTTTTTTGTAGAGGATAGAGAATAAAGAGGTTTTCTTTATGAATGGGAAGCATGCTGAGTTTGACCACATCATTTATTGTACTGGGTACAAGGTTGACCTTCCCTTCCTTAGTGATGACCTTCAGAACTTGGTGCTAGACAAGGACACTAATACTGTCAAGGTAAGGAAGTCCTCGGTATACTAACTGGTGTCTTATATAGCCTGTGTGGTGAGAGAGGAGATCCCACTAACAATATAGCCTACATACACTAACCTTATAGTTTACCTGTGTTTCAACAATATTTGATATCTGAATCCAGATTTTGAGCTCATAACCAAAACTGCACCATTTAACCATGTTGATACACATCCTTACTTGTAAATAATTTAATTTTGCCTATCTCCCCCATAATATTATTTTTTTTGGTATATATCGGATATACCTAAATAGAAAAACAACTGATGACGGAACTTTTTTTACACTTCATAATGCAAAATTACAACGCAGCTTTTTATTAGCACAATTGTTTAGTTTACGTAAAAATTAAATAAATCTTTAACTGTGCATTTACAACGTGTTTGTCTACTATTTTTAAATTAAATTATAAAGATTTTGTTTTGGTATATACGGTATATACCGAAAATAAATTGTGCACTTTTTTGCATAAACCGCTTCGTGGATTCATGAAAAGTGCACATTTTTTTTTTGGTATATACCGAATATACCAAAACAAAATCTTGGTCATTCCTTAATTAGTACACCATAATAATTTAATTTTTAAATTCCCCATAGCTATATTAAATGATGCTAATTTTTCTGCATAATATTTAATCAATTAAGGTATTTTCAAGGTAAAAATGCATATGGATTAATAACGTTCCATTGGATGAACGTGTGATATGCAATGTACACTGTAACTCATTTACAGCTCTACAAGAACGTGTTCAACCCAGATATTGGTTCGGGTCTTGCCTTCGTTGGATTTGTCCAGCCAGCATCAGGAGGTGTGCTGTCTATGTCGGAGATACAGGCTCGCTGGTTTGCCGAGTTGTGTAAAGGAACAGTCAAACTACCATCCAAATCTGACATGGTCAGCAACATGAAAACAGAAATGGTAGGTGATGATAAAATGTCTGCAGCTGTTGATCCAGGTCACCGATGTTTTGTGTCTGTTTTTTTTTCACCTTATCTCTTAGAATGTTTATAGGTAAGTAATCTTGACAGTAGGAATACTTCCAACTTTTATAAAAATTGACAGCAAATTAAATGTAGTAAAAAGTGACTGTGAATGTTGTGAAATGTGACCACAGAAAAATGTCAGTGTAGTAAAATGAGGTGATTCTGTTATAAAAAGGGTTATTGTTGTAAAAGATTGTTCTGTGACAAAAGGGATAGATGAATACATGGGTGTCCATGACCCAGGTTGTAGAACTTAACTTTGGGGGACAAACTCTGATACAGTACATAGTGAGTACTAACTTCTGTTAAACACACGACAATCAATGTCTCTTTTGTTTGTAAGTAAGAACTTCTGGCTTACTAATGCTGTAAAACATCGGTGTGTTGACAGGAGGCTGTGTCTAGTCGTTACCATCAGTCACCCAGACACACACTACAGAGGGACCCACTCATCTACAACGACGAAATCGCGGGATTTATTGGTGCTAAACCAAGTTTTCTCAAAAATCCAAGTCTGATCTGGAGGTAAGAAACTTTATTTGTCTTGATCTTAAATAGAATGTGCCTACAGTAGCTGTAGTCATTTTAACTAGAATATATAATATGAGTCGTTAATGATGAATAGGTTATTATAGTTTGCTCAATAGCATGTGCATTTGTTGAAGCTGTTTTTTCATTGAATTTAATCTAGAAAAAGTGATGTTGATATCTTTGCCATAAAAAGTTGTCTCCCTTAACTTACTTGAATTATTAAACATAATAATGTCTGGTCCCAAATAGGTAAAGCTCTACATATTATATTTATTAAATGTATTCTGATGTAAAACATAAAAGAGCTTCAGTTAACAAAATTATATTTAAAGGATTGAAATGCATAATTATTGACATGATGGTGTGAAACCCAGCTGCATATAAAAACATCATATTCCCGATGCACTGTAGCACATCTTTGAGGAATGAATCAAACTTTATGTATATTTTGTATATAGGCAAAAAATGAAGATCCAGTTATGAATTACATAAGTTCTTATATCTATTCTCGTGATTTAAACACAATAAGTAGCCTTCAAGCTTTAGAACTATAAGTACAAATGTATACTGACTATGCTTTTCCTTGTCAGCTTACTGTGGGGCAGCGGTGGATCATACCAGTGGAGACTCCAGGGTCCCAACTCCTGGAGTGGAGCGGCTAAAGCTGTCAGGAAGGTCCCCATCACTGACCTTATGCATATATTTGGTGTGGCCTTATTAGGGATTATAGCATTCATTGTGTACAAATTATTTTTCTGTTCAGGATGTTGTTCCCATTGAATTTGTTTAAATACTGCACTTACAAGCAGAAGTACAAGTAGACATGTAGCAGGTATATATGCTTTCAACATCCAGGTTACATTTTGTTGCCATACAAGTTACAACTTTTAGATTAATTCAAGTATCCCCTTCTGTGTATCACTACAGTATGGTATCACTACAGTATGGTATCACTACAGTATGGATCACCTTCTGTGTATCACTACAGTATGGTATCACTACAGTATGGTATCACTACAGTATGGATCCCCTTCTGTGTATCACTACAGTATGGTATCACTACAGTATGGTATCACTACAGTATGGATCCCCTTCTGTGTATCACTACAGTATGGTATCACTACAGTATGGTATCACTACAGTATGGATCCCCTTCTGTGTATCACTACAGTATGGTATCACTACAGTATGGTATCACTACAATATGGATCCCCTTCTGTGTATCACTACAGTATGGTATCACTACAGTATGGTATCACTACAATATGGATCCCCTTCTGTGTATCACTACAGTATGGTATCACTACAGTATGGATCACCTTCTGTGTATCACTACAGTATGGTATCACTACAGTATGGATCACCTTCTGTGTATCACTACAGTATGGTATCACTACAATATGGATCACCTTCTGTGTATCACTACAGTATGGTATCACTACAATATGGATCCCCTTCTGTGTATCACTACAGTATTGTATCACTACAGTATGGATCACCTTCTGTGTATCACTACAGTATGGTATCACTACAGTATGGATCACCTTCTGTGTATCACTACAGTATGGTATCACTACAGTATGGATCACCTTCTGTGTATCACTACAGTATGGTATCACTACAATATGGATCACCTTCTGTGTATCACTACAGTATGGTATGGGTCAAAGAAGTAATATAGACGGTAAAATCCCATATAACACTGGATCCTAATGGAGGTATGTCCGTAGGATACGAATTACTTAAAATAGTATATGGGGACTACAGTATGATATATATACAAGACATCAAGACCTACAGACTTTTAAAGCAGGTTGAACTGTCTCAAAATTGTCTCAAAGCAAAATTGAAAATTAGTTTTATAATTGTTGAAACAGAATAAAAAGCAAGCCAAGATGTACTGTAACTGAAACATATGTTTGCCTATCAAGACAAATCCACTACGGGTGTAGGTGGAGTAAATTAACTAAGTTTGTATGCCACTATGCAATTCTCAGTAACAATAGTTCTCTTACACTTTAGATAATGCTGCCTTGTGGAGATATTGATTTGTTCAAATATGATAATGTTTAGGTTTTTTCCATTGAAATTTGTTTTACAAGTCTTAGAATTTATACATGTACAAAAAGTGTATACTTTATATATAAGCTCTCTAAGGTACCGGTTGTCGGTCAAACTGAAACTGAGTGAGAAATTTGTTTAAGGTTTTGTTTTAATTCAGCATTCCATGACTTCAGTTGGATTGTATGCCTTTATTTAATAATGTCCGGTGTGCTATATGGACTTTAGACGAGATCCTTAGACTCCAGACTACACAAGATGCACACAGGGGGAGATAATCCAGGTAGCATAGAACCAATTATTAACGCCTGATGAGACAACTGCTGTGATATCCTCATACATATACATGAATGCATTGATTATCTAAAGTGTGTATGTATTGTAAAGCACCTTAGCGTGGCATGGCTTACTAAAGCTAGATAGGGTGCTGTATCAACTGTTCAACAATAACATACTCATATGTATGTTTGTTAACATGATATGATTCATTTAATTGTTTCATTTTCTATTTGATTGTTTCATTTTCTATTTAATTGTTTCATTTTCTAGTCAGTGTGTAGCAGAGGCTCCTAGAAAAGTTTGTTCCTAACTTCATATTTATGTATTTTAACTTCATATTTATGTATTTTATATATAAAAATAAACATTATCTTACAATAATTATGTAACAAGTTTTTACAACTTATACTAATCATTCTTGTTGGTCCGGATGTTAGCACGCGAGGGTTCTTACTGTGGGAGGAAACCAGAGTACCCAAACCCATGTGGTTGGACAGGTGACCCAATACCTTTTCACGTCCGATCAGGGAATCAAACCCCCTGCCTACTTGGTGAAATATTATATTTTTAAATTGAAAACAAAACACATGTATGCTTGTCATAACATCACTTTATTTTGATATACACACAAATACTCCTATTTAAAGAAAAGGCCATTCTGTGAAGTTCATGTGACTTATATCGATTCCTATCATGCTGAATGTACTCATGGCTATGAAATATGTGTATGTGTAAGCTAACTGTGTCGATGTTTTTTTTGGGACAAACTGAATTTGAAAATTTCAATATTGTATGATCTTAAATTTGATGAATTTAAGTAGAACTGAAGCGGGAGAAATACGTGTTGAATCATGTAACTGTGATTTTACAAATATTGTTTAATTAATGAAATATTGTTTATGTATATAATTTATATTTATATGAACATAGGTTTCATGTTGTTTGTTTTTATCAATGTGATAGCTAACACAGGTTTATTATCTAATTTATGTATATTTTTGATGTGATAATTTACAAATACATGTTTATGTTCAAGTAAAACCTTAACCTACAATACAACATACAGAAATGAACACTAAACTTAACTGTTACTCACGTTCAAAACAATAGGTTCTGGGATTCCAAAAGACATGCAAATATTTGCTATCATATTTTGTTTTTTGCAAATTCAAGTTTTCAAAAACTTATTTTTCTAGTGTTTATACAAACAGTCAGCTGACTTAGGTGCTTGTTTTAATGGTTATCAGATTGTATGCCGTTTAGCGCTGACTTTAGATGTGAATACACTGCTGAAAAATATCTATATAGTGCTGAATGAGTAGAGTGGTATATGATGGTGCTACTAATACGTTTAATACATTCTGTCTGTATACGTATCGATATATGATTGCTGTTTTCAGCTGTGTTTTAACAATTTTATTTGAAAGAAAATTTGGTTGAAAATACTGGGGTAAATCTAAGTCATGCAGGAATGTACATTAAACTATAAATCTGTTATTGTACCCTTAATATTGATATATGACTTCAGGTTTTTTTCAATAAAAACAAAAAAGAAAATAATAAAACAATTCTGTAAAAATTGATTGATCATATGTAAAAAAGTCTTTATAGCTGTGAAATTAAAAGTTCTGTGATCCCCACGTTGCAGACACAGTAATTACCAATTTTTCAGAGCAAACAACCATTTTTCTCAAGACGAACACTAGAGGAAGAAAACAACAATCACGAAATAACGTCATGCAAGAAAATATCTAGTAGATACGTATACTGACATAATGTTTTCTATGTCCTGCTGAAGAGATTCTTGCTAGCTAATAGGCTAATGCATGTTGTCAGGCCTGCTGATTGGTTCAAATCATTTACAGAAATGATACCTGTTAAGTTAGACATTTATCTCTTCTTGAGATTTAATGAAAGGGTGTGATTTTTTCTTTTCAATTCGTAATGTGTGAAGAAGTCAAAAGGATATTTTATTATTACATGGTAGAACTATATAATTTTGACTGGGATTGTCAACAGATATGACAATACATAACAACAAAACCAGCTGTAAACTGGAGCTGGAGCTGGTATAAACTGGAGCTAGAGCTGGTATAAACTGGAGCTAGAGCTGGTATAAACTGAAGCTAGAGCTGGTATAAACTGGAGCGAGCTGCTATAAACTGGAGCTAGAGCTGGTATAAACTGGAGCTAGAGCTGGTATAAACTGAAGCTAGGGCTGGTATAAACTGGAGCGAGCTGCTATAAACTGGAGCTAGAGCTGGTATAAACTGGAGCTAGAGCTGATATAAACTGGAGCGAGCTGCTATAAACTGGAGCTAGAGCTGGTATAAACTGGAGCTAGGGCTGGTATAAACTGAAGCTAGAGCTGATATAAACTGGAGCTAGAGCTGGTATAAACTGGAGCGAGCTGCTATAAACTGGAGCTAGGGCTGGTATAAACTGGAGCTAGAGCTGGTATAAACTGGAGCTAGAGCTGGTATAAACTGGAGCTAGAGCTGGTATAAACTGGAGCTAGAGCTGGTATAAACTGGAGCTAGAGCTGGTATAAACTGGAGCTAGAGCTGGTATAAACTGGAGCTAGAGCTGGTATAAACTGGAGCTAGAGCTGGTATAAACTGGAGCTAGAGCTGGTATAAACTGGAGCTAGAACTGGTATACATTGTTTATTAATCCTAGAAAGATAATGATTACTTTTCTTATCACTGATAATGATTCAATGGCCTTTGCCAATTCCTTGCCTCATACAATGATTATCTGCCCTTTGTTTATGGTTATCTGCCCTTTGTTAATTATCATCTGCCCTTTGTTAATGGTTATCTGCCCTTTGTTTATGATTATGTGGTGTTTTATAAAATCATTACCTGCCATCAACAATGATTACCTCATATTTGAGAATGATTACCTCCTCTTTTTAAATTATTTTCTTGCCTTACCCTTTTTTACCTCGGATTTGAAAACAAATCTGCTTAGTGGTGAATTTGTTCTGAAACTAGGTTATTATTTAAGTTCCTTCCGCTTTTCGTCCTCTTGATCCTTAATATGTGTTTAATGAGTAGATGACATTGAATGATGGGTACAAAATTATATGAAACAAAACGTAAAAAACGTTAAAAACATTTTGTTTTACATGACTTTATCAACGTTACGTTTCTCTGGCAGTCAGGTATATACCATTGTATTAGGCATGTATTTATTATTGCACAGTTCCGTTAAATTGTTTTTTGATTCCATGGCATATTTGTTTTTATATTATAAACAGTGATTTCTTCTGTGTGATATGTGTCAGTCTATATCAGATTCTGTGATAGATA
The DNA here is from genome assembly GCF_002113885.1 of Mizuhopecten yessoensis. Classification (NCBI taxonomy): domain Eukaryota; kingdom Metazoa; phylum Mollusca; class Bivalvia; order Pectinida; family Pectinidae; genus Mizuhopecten; species Mizuhopecten yessoensis. The sequence goes on from NW_018405235.1 coordinate 851,674, forward strand.
AGGTATGTATATGTTATGAGAAAATCTGTAAGTGTTCGATTTATTAAAATTATTTCTTTTTGGATTCTATGTTAATTCACGTTTATAACTAGTTTTCCTGACTGCGTTTTTTGCCCTGTTTAGATAAGTTTGCTCAGACAAGTATTCAGTGCTTCCATTAGTAATATTGATACAATTAAATGTCCATCTTCGTTGAGATATTTCTTTTCATATCTTTGTAACTGTTACTTTTGACGTCATTCTCATAAACACAATGTTAAATTTTGCCGTAAAAACGTTTTTGGCCTATTGACTTGGGTACTTTTCTAAAAAGCAGATACGTTTATATTATTACGATCAGAAGTGCTGGAAAAAAATCTAGTTGCCGAATTTCATAGGGTCAGACAAGTCAGGATAACTGATTAAAACAACAACTTAAATTAACATAGAACACAGTGGTAAACAAATGTAACATGAAAGGCTTGTAGCAAATCACTGCATGCACGTCTAATCATGTATTTGCTGGGTAAAATCACATTAAAACCGAATGTTATATTCTTACTCTAGACATGGAGTACAACCATTGGTACTAGTCCAGTGGCATAGCTTTCTTATTTGATGAAAATTAACTGCAATAAAACCTCTGAATCTTTTAACTATTTTATTTGCTTTATGAGCGCCCTTACATACCAGTATGCTTAGGTGCGATATCGTCTGTCCTTCGTCGTCTGCCAGTACCGGCTCCTTCACTAAAAGGATCCAACTCCATTGCATTCATGGATTATGATTAACATACTTACTCTTTTTGTTCAAAATAACGTTTCGGATTGATGCCGCTTCATCAACAAACGGTATCACAATATGATGCAAAGTATCAAAATGTAAACAAAACCGTTGCTGGAACTCAAAATGAGGGTAAAATAAAGGTCGACGAAAATTTTGCACGGAAACCATTAAAAAAGATCACCAAGAATAGGACAAAGTGATCGACAACATCCGCTGTAAATCTGCGTCAAGTCCAAATACAAATAATGTCAGCCTTCCAAAGTGAGAACCGCGATATAGACAATAAAACCACATTACACACTAACGAATACAATCTGTTAGTGTAAAAGATCAATCAAACAAAACTTTGGTTATTTTTTGGGAAAATGAGTTTTCGAATGCTTTTTTATTTGAGACTTGCATATGTTTGTTTGGAGTTCTCACAACAGCCAGGATCATATGAAGACGGATCCCTAGGGAGACACCACCGGAAATTCAGAGAACGAAAGTTAGAGAAAAAAATATCTAGATCTCAAATCAGGCTCCTTAACCACCTCGTTTTCTTTCTAGACAAAAAATCAGTTGTCCTTTGCTATCTTAACATAACGTTTCCCCCCATGCCCTCAGTGTAGCCTTACCAAGGTGTTAATTGGATGCTGAAACTACTACACTCCATAGCTCCTGTAAGTAAAACCGAGGCCCGTTTTGTTTTGTTTGTTTGCTCGGGAGTTTAACGTCATCGCAACAGCCAGGGTCGTATGAGGACGGAGACACAACAGCCAGGGTCGTATGTGGACGGAGACACAACAGCCAGGGTCGTATGAGGACGGAGAAGCAACAGCCAGGGTCGTATGAGGACGGAGACACAACAGCCAGGGTTGTATGAGGACGGAGACACAACAGCCAGGGTCGTAAGAGGACGGAGAAACAACAGCCAGGGTCGTATGCGGACGGAGACACAACAGCCAGGGTCGTATGTGGACGGAGACACAACAGTCAGGGTCGTATGAGGACGGAGAAGCAACAGCCAGGGTCGTATGAGGACGGAGACACAACAGCCAGGGTCGTATGAGGACGGAGACACAACATCCAGGGTCGTATGAGGACGGGTGTCTACGGAGATACAACAGCCAGGGTCGTATGGGGACGGGTATCTACGGAGACACAACATCCAGGGGTCGTATGAGGACGGCTACCTGGAATTTCTTGAATTTATTTGAAATAGATGATGAAATTAATTCCCTGTAGATACACTCTTAAAACTATGGCGGTATAGATATCAGCTCATTATGAAACAAATTGTGTGTTTTTTTTTTTTTATTTGTAAACCACCAAAACGGTTCTGAGAAAGAAAATACTCCACCGTTACCTAAGCTGTGGAAGAGGAAAATTAAATGAAAGAGAAACTTTGTAGATTGTTTCTTTTGTTATTACAAAATAAACATATGGACCATAAATCACAGAAACCCCGATGTAAGAGAGACAATTGACCACTTCTACACTTCTCGTTCAGTCTTCGTCAGGTAATACAGGTACTGTGATTTGATATTTTTCTTTATATTTCGGGGTTAATTTTGGCTTTCAATCTTTTCAACCTTAGGAATTATACATCTGCATCTACACGAATAAACAGAGGGTATGGTCCCCCTGGGGGCAGAGGGGCGGGCCAAATAGGGGGAAAATGGGTAAATCTTTAACAAATTTTCTTCTCAACCAATTGAAGGATTTTTACCAAATTTGTTAGAGAGCATCTTTGGACAAAGGAGCATCAAGTTTGTATAAACGGAGGGTGTGGCCCCTCTGGGGCCATAAGGGCGGGGCCCAATAGGGGAAATAGAGAAAAGAAATTCTCCTACTATACCAGGGAAGGGATTTAAACCAAATGCAATCTGAAGCATGCTTAGGTACAAAAGAATCAATTTTGTTTAAACTGAGGTGTATGGACCCCTTCTTTGGGGCAGATGAGTGGGGTCCATTAGGGGAAATAGAGGAAAACATTTAAGATCCTTCTCCTTCTGTACCGCTGAAGAGATTTTAACCAAACTTGTTTTAGAGATTCTTTGGGCAAAGGGATTTGAATATTTATAAATGGAAGATATGCACTATCTTTCAACTGAAATGTTGGTTATAACTTTTTGTTAACGATATATTTACATATGTTCCCTATCTGAATATTGCTTTGTTTACTATCGATATGGAAATCGAAGATCATCACGACAGGTTATTTTGGTATTACTCTACCGCAAAAACAGATTTTCGCCCACCCATCAACATTATAGAATATCGTAATCAAAACACCAACAATTACTATAAATTTTTCTTATTTTGAAACAGTCTAGGTCCTGCTAGGAATGCTCCTGTGAATGAAGGTCGACTTTTGACGACAGAACCTCGACCCGACTGCCGTATCAGTGGCCGTGACATTAACTTACAATATATGACAGATGAAAACCAGTAACATCATTGCCCGGAACATCGCCTGGAAACGCGTTACAAATCATAACCAATAACCGTCGTTTGCAAGAGTATAGCATATACATGTATAAGAAAATATACTGTATCGGTTGAAAACTGATAACGTCTGTATTCATGCAATATATGACTGATCAAAGCCAAGCAGAAAACTTAGTTAAATTATCTACTGACTGATAGTTAGATGACAGAGTTGAGATTAATGTGTCAAGTATCGAATGTTTTACTGCACCAACAGAAGTCGACGACAATGTCATGGCCGTCATATTGGGTTTCCATGTAACGTTTCATTGACAACGCACACCGCTGCTGTGCTGTATTTTTATTATTTAATATGAACAATGAATTGTGCTACAGCGCTTACATTAAATAATGTCATCAGTGCATTAACTTATATAATCTCTAATGCATTTGTATTCATATCATCCGAGCTTTCGTCATTGAATTGTTTCAATAGAATATCCTGGATTGATTTTTTAAAAATAGATGTGTGGATATGATAAGTGTTATGATCTTTATGTCGTATTGTTTAGTTTTGTATTGCAAACGTGCTTTATAAATTACCTTGTAACAAATTGTCTTATTATACCTTCTGTTAAAATCTCGTAATCTGATTGGTTGAGAAAGATGTGAATATTTCAATGTTACTTGCTCGTTTTACAAAGATAAAGAAGACAGGGTGACATTCCGAAAAATATCACATGCGCCAAACGTATGCGTGCACGGTTCGTCCCAGTGCCAGGGTGTTATTCCAAAAATTGTTACATGCGCCAAACGTATGCGTTCACGGTTCGTCCCAGTGTCAGGGTGTTATCAAATTACATTCACGGTTGGTTCATTCGACAACTGTTGAGATGAAGTCTTGGTTTATGTCAAATCAACACAAGGACCTTTAAAAATGGTGAAGTGGTGAAACACCTAAACATGACACTCGGTATGATAAAATAAATATGAATGTGATATTTATATAATGTTTATTTTGTTACATAACACACATGCCATTATAAGGCCCTTAGCTGCCCTATCAGACGACCGTTACATGTACATCAAAATTCCACAATGAACAAGAATGACCAAAACCTTGGCATTCACATCGTTTAAGAGTAGCTACGCGCCTGATAATATTATGTTTTATATTCGTTATCAAGGCTGTCCCCAATCATGGTTTCTTTCTTTGAAACAAACTAAAATATTTCCATTATTTGTTAAGGATCTACTATTGTGACAAGTCATTATTTTCTGTTGAGTAACTTTTTTAACCTCACCTTATCTTATAGAGGAGAGAGGAGAATATGAGAAAATCAATAATACAAAGAAAATGATATGTTCGTGTGCTCGTTTCTTGCCAATGTCGGTCAAACTTACGAATTTTACGTACTTTTTAATTTTTGGTGAAATTTATCATTTTTATCGTCAACAGAAGAAATCCATACTATATCTTTCAAGTGTGTATTCAGAAATCTACGAATGTTTGCACAATTGATATAAATAGTAATTTCCTGTTAATAATGAATTAAAAATCTTCAACTTATATTTTGATCTCAGACAGTTAATGGTCTCCCCTACCCCTTATATTCAAATTACGAAATCATCATTGTCACTAGTTTTTGCTGAATTAACAATTTGTATAAAACTTCCTGCTAACTAACCTTTCGTAATATTCACTGGATTTAAAGAAATGCAGTTCTTTTCTTAAAACTGTTAAAAATTGGGGGTCGCTGTGCTTTGCTTTTTTGCCGTTTTTATGTGTTATTTTTCAACTTTTGCATGATCAAAAAACGATTGGCTGATCAGCTGATATATATGAATACATATGCTTAACTACGAACATTACATTATTTCCCACTTTGGTACATATTATTGTTATCATATTTAGCATTACAAAATTTTGCGACAAACATCAATTAGCTACAGTATAGTGATTAATAAAGTGTAAATAGGTGACATTTGACGTTGCGTGGAGCGTAAGAAAATTCACAAATATTAAAATTGACACAAAATTGGTCATTTGAAAAAATACACAAGTTCTGTAAACAATAGGTTTCAATTGCTTGACACATTTTTCAGGCACATGTTTGCCTTTAATATTTGATTTTTTTTTTTTTTTTTTTATAAAATGCCTTTACGAAAGATCAAAAAGGGATTTGAACGTGATTTGAACCTCAGAAGATCAGGTCCTTAAAATTTTTACATCTGTTTTCTTACAATATGAAAATTGACATATTTTTTCTGTCGACTGGGTATAATATCAGTATAAACTCACGTATCATATTTTTTCTGTCGACTGAGTATAATATCAGTATAATTTCACGTATCATGTTTTTTTCTGTCGACTGAGTATAATATCAGTATAATCTCACGTATCATGTTGTTTCTGTCGACTGAGTATAATATCAGTATAATCTCACGTATCATGTTGTTTCTGTCGACTGAGTATAATATCAGTATAATCTCACGTATCATGTTGTTTCTGTCGACTGGGTATACTATCATTATAATCTCACGTATCATGTTTTTTTCTGTCGACTGAGTATGCTATCAGTATAATCTCACGTATCATGTTTTTCTGTCGACTGAGTATAATATCAGTATAATTTCACGTATAATGTTTTTCTGTCGACTGAGTATAATATCAGAATAATCTCACGTATCATGTTGTTTCTGTCGACTGGGTATACTATCATTATAATCTCACGTATCATGTTTTTTTCTGTCGTCTGAGTATGCTATCAGTATAATCTCACGTATCATGTTTTTCTTTCGACTGAGTATAATATCAGTATAATCTCACGTATCATGTTGTTTCTGTCGACTGAGTATACTATCAGTATAATCTCACGTATCATGTTGTTTCTGTCGACTGAGTATACTATCAGTATAATCTCACGTATCATGTTGTTTCTGTCGACTGGGTATACTATCATTATAATCTCACGTATCATGTTTTTTTCTGTCGACTGATTATGCTATCAGTATAATCTCACGTATCATGTTTTTCTGGCGACTGAGTATAATATCAGTATAATCTCACGTATCATGTTGTTTCTGTCGACTGGGTATACTATCATTATAATCTCACGTATCATGTTTTTTTCTGTCGACTGAGTATAATATCAGTATAATCTCACGTATCATGTTTTTTTTATTCACTCGTTGAATACTGTTACTGTACTGTACAATTGTCTTTCTGATGTATTCTGTACCATCGAAGTTCTCTGACCTCTACGCATGTTTCCAATGTATGTAACTGTAAGACCAATTTTGGATACGTGTTTTTCTTACCCGGGACAGGTGCATCCGCTATTCATAACTATTGTATGACGTCACGTAAACAATACAATGACGTCACTTCAACAATGCATTAAACCTGTAACATTAACAGTATACAGTTGTTTCATGCCTTATCAGTAAACAGTCAAAACAATTTTCCCGAGGCCGAGGGAAACAGTTCATTTGGTGGGTCCCAACTCCGAGGGACAATGGTTTTGACTGTTGACTGATAAGGCATGAAACAACTGTTTTGTTACTTAACAATGAAAAACCAAAAAGTTCTATGTCGGATGTGATGTTTAGGTCTACCGACAGACGACCGTCAACAATCCAGTATCAAAAACGCTTGATCATCGGGGTGCTTGTAATTATAGATGCGTTCGATTACCTAACATGTGACCAGTCAACAGTTGCACGTGACCAGTCAACAGTTGCACGTGACCTGTCAACAGTTTCACGTGACCAGTCAACAGTTTCACGCGACCAGTCAACAGTTTTACGGTGACCAGTCAACAGTTTTACGGTAGCACACATTAGCTATAGTTCGTTTGGTGAATTGGCTGGGAAACAGTCGAAATTGATTAATATGCATTTATATAGCGAGTCAGGTTACAATATACAGTTGTTTAATGCCTTATCAGTCAACAGTCAAAACTATTTTCCCGAGGAGTTGGGACCCTCCAGATGAACTGTTTCCCGAGGCCGCAGGTGTTACATAACTACAACTAACACGATGATGGCGTACTCTGTTCTCTTTAATCTCTGTCACTTGAATGTTTTACATACGTAGGCTTGGTGATACATTGTGTTAAGCATGTATGTGAATCAGATAGTATTACTCGAACTACGTAGAACAAACTGCATGTATAACTGAACCATTATAATACATGACATCCTTCCCCTTAAGTAAAACATGAATTTATTATTCATTTAATAAAGAGAATTATATGAAGTGTAAGTGTGATAAGCACTGATATAAAACTGGTAAATTATTTTTAACCGAGTCCGATGAACTTCAAGTATCCTATAAACTCCTATACAGTCCTGTATTGCTAGACAGTCCTATCATGAACAAGTAACATGAAATTGAACTTTAACAGTCGATAAACATTATTTGTGTTTCGCAAAAATCACTGGCACGTTAGAATATCCACACTTTTTTTGTAGCTTAATTCAATTGGCACAGCGTAAAATAAACACGTTAAATTTCCATAAAGAATATCAGAATCAATCATTCTGGGAGTGCAATTTTCAGATATTGAACTTTGAACACGTTCAACTTATATCACTGTTGTGAGGATGACATTTTTGTATTTAACACATTTTGCATTTGTTGATATTTCACATTTCGCACTTTTCCAGAATTTACACTTTTGTTATAATATTTAACACAATTTGCACATTTTCTATAGCACAATAATTCGCCACTTGAATTCGCAACACTTCAAGCGACATAATCACGGTATTTCCTATTCGGCACAATTACTCGCCCTGATCTATTTTTTTGCGGCGTTGACTGTTCAGAGATCGACGGCGGATTCAGATGTTTCTGAATTGTGTTTTAACTTGCGTTTTGTTGTTGATCAGCCGTTATAAACGTTTCTCGTGGTTGTATTTCGGTTGTCGGAATGAACGGCTCATCGTCGTGATCCAAATCAATGGGAAATTCCGCATTTGTAGGACGAAGGTGTTTGCGGTTTCTCCTGTATTTCCTTCCGTCGTTTGTTTTGACGATGTACGATCTTGGGTTGTGATGTTGTTGCGAAATTGTAGCTGGAATCCATTGGTTTTCCTTTGCTTTCTGCATAATGACATTGTCACCTTGATCAAGTGGTTTAAGAGATGGACCACTATGTCTGTCATAGTAAAACTTCTGTTTTACTTGTCTTGCCCTCATGCGCGTTTTAAGGTAGTTTGAGCATGTGACATCCCGAGTTAGAAGGGGTGCGGTGGTTTGCAAATCAGTCTTTAAACGTCTGCCAAGAAACATTTGCGTGGGAGAAAGTTTAATTTCCTCAATAGCTGTGTTTCGGTAATCCAACAAGGCTTTGTATGGATCATTAGCTTTGCGAAGTAGATTCCTCACTGTTTGTACGCAGCGTTCGGCTTGACCGTTAGATTGTGGGAAATGGGGGCTCGAGGTTTCATGTTGGAACCCATACTGTTTTGCGAATTCGTTGAATTCCGAGCTTGCGAATCGCGGTCCATTGTCTGTAATTAATTTGTCCATAATTCCATATCTGGAACACTGACTCTTCAAATACTGAATAGTATTGTTACTGCTCATGTTGTCGAGTTTCGCCAGTTCTGGCCATTTCGAGTAATGGTCAACGGATAAGAGGTAGTTTTGTCCCTTATACTCAAAAAGGTCTGCTGACACAATTGACCATGGCCTAGTAGGAATTTCTGTTTCAACCAGCGGTTCTTTGGGATTCCGGTTCGAGTGCTGTGCACAGATGGAACATTTCGAGACTATATCTTCCACTTCAGAAGACATGCCTGGCCAGAATAACGTTTCCCTTGCTCGTGACTTGCATTTGACGATTCCAAGATGCGAACTGTGCATGTTTTTCAACATTTCCGGTCGTAGGGTTTTAGGAACAACAAGTTTGTGGCCTTTAAATATCAAGCCATCTACACATGATATCTCGTCGCGGATATCCCAGTATTGTCTAATACTCAATGATATTTGTTCCCTCCTTTCCGGTCAACCTTCCAGAACCATTTTCTGTAGTTGCTGTAATTCCATATCATCAGCTGTAGCTTTGCGAAATTCTTGGAACTTTGTAGGCGACACGGGTAAGTACGACAACAAGTGTACCTCATTGATCGCAATATCCGGAACCAAGTTCTCGTCCGACTCTTTGAGAAAGGCACGACTTAATGTGTCCACCAAGAACATTAATTTTCCGGGTTTGTAAGTGACTCCAAGTCATATTTCTGCAATGTCAGCAGTATCCTTTGTAGGCGAGGTGGAGCCTGGTAGAGCGGTTTTTTAAATATTGTCTGCAATGGTTTGTGATCACTCTCCACGATCACATGCCTGCCGAAAACATACTGATGGAATTTCGTGCTACCGAACGCAATTGCCAATGCTTCCTTCTCTATCTGGACATAATTTTGTTGACAAGTCATCAATGCCTTCGAGGCAAACGCAATAGGCTGTCCTTCCTGGACTAACGCTGCACCAAGTCCCTTTGAGCTAGCATCTACTGAAAGTACAAGTTCCTTAGTTTTGTCATAGTAACGGAGAACAGGTGTTTTGGTAACAAGATCCTTCAGTGTTTCAAAACATGATGTGTGTTCCTCTTCCCAGTGCCATGCTATGTCCTTTTGTAGCAGTTGACGTAATGGCGCAGATTTATCCGACAAACTAGGAAGAAACTTTCCCAAGTACTGCAGAAACCCTAGGAATGTCATTAGTTCCTCTTTACTTTTCGGTGGGTCCATTTTCTGTACTGCTCGTACCTTTTCTGGGTCTGGTTTGACACCTTTATTGGAGAGTTCATGTCCAACGTAAGTTACGCTGTCCTTTCGGAATTGACACTTTTCCTTGCTCAGTGTCAGATTGTACTCGCGCACACGTTCGAGAACACGTCCAAGCCATTCATCATGCTCGGCCATGTTGGCTCCCCAGATCAGTATATCGTCCACTATCGAATCACTTCCCTTGATATCTTGTACCATTTCCGATATGGCTCTCTGATATACTTCCGGTGCAGACTTTATTCCAAATGGGAGGCGGGTAAATCGGTATCTCCCAAATGGACTATCAAATGTACACAACCTTGAACTTTCTTCATCCAGGCGGATTTGCCAAAACCCGGATGTGGCGTCAAGTTTTGAAAATATCTTGGCATCTGTAATTTCCAGAATTACATCTTCGACAGTTTTCATGGGGTAATGTTCACGAAGGATTGCTTTGTTTAGGTCCCGTGGGTCTACACATACGCGTATCTTCCCATTGGGTTTTACGACAGTCACCATTGAGTTCACCCACGGCGTCGAGTCAGACTGCTGGACAATAACACCTTCTTTCTCCATGCGATCGAGCTCGGCTTTTACCTGGTCTTTTATCGATAAAGGAATTTTTCTTGGAGCATGAACGACAGGTTTAACAGTCTGATCCACTTGTATTTTGTGTATTCCTGGTAGGCACCCCAAACCTTCAAACACATCAGAAAATTGTTCTAGATCGGCAGGAAGACCCTTGTCCCTTTTTTCAGCTTTATCCACCGTGTTTACACGCTGAACTAGCTCCAATTCCTTGCACGACTTGGCTCCAATAATTGGTTTGACGTCGCGATCAACCACATGAAATCTTAAGTTCTTGACATTTTCCTTGTATTTGCACTTAAGGGCTGCTGTACATTTCGGTTTAATGAAGTGTCCCGAATACGAACGGAGAGGTATCCCTGATCCTGATTTCAGCTTGTGAACTGAATGAATCTTTTTTAACGTCTTTAGACTGATTACGTTGTACATAGCTCCCGTGTCTAACTGGAATAACAGCGATTTACCTTCCACTGTAACGTTTTCACACCACTCAGTTTCAACAGAGTTTATCTCCGTCTCTAAGTATCCAACATAGAACTCGTCATCTGAAGAGATATTTTCACCATCTATCGCATGTACACTTTTCTTCGTTTTGCATAATTTGGCAAAGTGATTTTTTTCCGTGGCATTTCATACAAGTTTTTCCAAAAGCTGGACAGTTTTCAGGTAAACCACTTCCGGTGTATGAATATCCACACCTTGAACAAGTATTTTCCTTTACTTTCACTGGGCGTTTGAATTTGTTCGGTTTATTACGGTAAGTTTTACCGGCACCACTGTCTTTAAACAGATGCTGTTTGGCTTTGGCGAGTGCATTTATTTTCGCATCTTCCCCGGCCATTGACTTTGCCTGGGCATGCGACAGTTCGTGTGTTCTTGCTATGTCGAGAGTTTTTACAAGTGTCAGATCGTTTCCAATGTTTATGAGTTTTTCTCTGATTTTCGAATTTCTCACACCGATAACAATCCGATCCCGTACCATTTCATCCGAATGATCATCGTTACAATCTCTCACTGCAATTTGTAATTGCGTCGTGAACTGTTCAAATGTTTCATTTTCACCCTGTGTTTTACTGTGGAATTTATATCTGTTATAAATCACATTTGACCGTGGTTTCACATATTGTTCAAAACGTTCGTAATAATACTTAAGTTCTTTCTTTTGATCCTCTGTGAGGTTCCACGTTGTGAACATGTTTCTGCCCTTTTCTCCTGACCAGATCATTAGGTAGGCACATTTTTCGGGTTCTGTTTTCGCCAACAGCGGTCCCGAGAACATACAATCCACGTGTTGCCTGAAACTTTTCCATGAAAATTCCATATCCTGGCTGTGCCAGTCCATCATCGGTGTTGAGCCCACAAGCGCTTCCATTTTGAATGCACAAATAGTTCTAGAACCTTTGTCCTATGTTTTTTAAAACCGATGTCTCATATTTGCGTAGATTCAGACCGATTCTGACACCATGTTACATAACTACAACTAACACGATGATGGCGTAATCTGTTCTCTTTAATCTCTGTCACTTGAATACGTAGGCTTGGTGATACATTGTGTTAAGCATGTATGTGAATCAGATAGTATTACTCGAACTACGTATAACAAACTGCATGTATAACTGAACCATTATAATACATGACAGCAGGCCGAGGGAAACAGTTCATTTGGTGGGTCCCAACTCCGAGGGAAAATGGTTTTGACTGTTGACTGATAAGGCAAGAAACAACTGTTTTATGACTTAACAATGAAAAACCAAAAAGTTCTATGTCAAATGTGATGTTTAGGGCTACCGACAGACGACCGTCAACAATCCAGGACCAAAAACGCTTGATCATCGGGGTGCTTGTAAACATAGGTGCGTTCGATTACCTAACATGTGACCAGTCAACAGTTGCACGCGACCTGTCAACAGTTGCACGTGACCAGTCAACAGTTTCACGTGACAAGTCAACAGTTTCACGTGACCAGTCAACAGTTTTACGGTAGCACACATTAGCTATAGTTCGTTTGGTGAATTGTCTGGGAAACAGTCGAAATTTATATAGCGAGTCAGGTAACAATACATTCTGTTGATGATACACGATTGGGCAAACAGTTCCCCAGGGCTTCCCCCTACCTCGGGATGATAGTTTTGACTGTTCCCCAAATAGCCATGAAACAATTGTATATTGTTACCTGACTCGAGATGATATCTTGAGATGATATTTGAAATATCAACCCTCGGGGAAAGGTTCTTAAGTTCCTACGGTTCGCATGGCGAATCCTCGTGTTAGAGATTATATTTATCTCACATGGCTGCACTAAGTGATCTGCACCTTAATGACGCCTCAATCAGTTGATTGTGTTTTATTATGCCGTCACGTCACGTAATTTAATACTGAATTTCTTTATAAGATTGTTATGGTTATATAAATACAGGATAATTTTGTAAGGCCACTATGGTTACATAAATACTAAATTTCTTTGTAAGGTTGTTATGGATACATAAATACTGGATAATTTTGTGCTGTGGTTATAGGTATATAAATACTAAATTTCTTTGTAAGGTTGTTATGGATACATAAAAACTGGATAATTTTTGGATGGGGTTATATGTATATAAATACTAAATTTTTTTGTAAGGTTGTTATGGATACATAAATACTGGATAACTTTGGGATGTGGTTAAAGCTATGTAAATATTAAATGTCTTTGTAAGGTTGTTATGGATAAATAAATACTGAATAACTTTGTGATGTCATTATAGCTTCATGAACACTGGATATATGTTTTTGTATTAAGGTGATTTTCACGCATATAAACATAAAAAAGTATCAAAGGATTACGTCTCGCTTTCGATTGGTATAAAAGCTTAGTTATAGATTAATTGTCAACAGGGCACATCTAACTGGGGATTTTAAAACAGAATCAGGAATAGCGAATCGAATCAACTACGGTGTACACGTTCAATAAGCAGGAAAGTGTTCCTACTGAGGACACATACTAGAGAAGAACAGAAACGAATGCAGTGCTAAATTATCAAAAAAGTAATTCGATCTCAAAACAGATTTAACTAGCACAATTTATGAACAAATATTTGGTTTTGTTATATCTTGTTGAATGTCTAACTGCTAAGGTCATTTACGGTCACGATAATGAATACCATTGAATACGCACAAGGAGAATCAGACCAGGTGTATTGGAAAGGTAATTGGCATCTGTTATATCGATGATACCAACCATGTCAATCTGAAAAAATACAATCAGTGTTACTTCCGCAAAGCAAGAAGTGGGGTAGTATCTAACTAGCACTTGTGCCGACTATTGGGGGAACCTTTATAATTATGGGTTTTCGTATGACGACCACAGCAAGGTGGCAATCCATCGGACACATATACCAAAGCGTTTGATATAACGTATATATATATATAAAATATATACATCATCAAGTAAATAAGCTATATTATGCACTTGTCAAACATAATATCACGTACCTTGTTTGTCAATAAGCCACTTTTTTTTTACATAAAGGAGTGTTTTATAAGATTTGAATCAAACTGATTTCCTCGTTTATAATGCATTCCCTTCAAAACACACAATTTGTTTTAATGAGAACAAAAGCAATTGTTGTCCTTTAAATCATTTAATGAAAAGACAAAATGTTATGACTGCTGGTAACACACATCTCGAGATTTACGCTGACGTTGCTTGTTTTAATCTGATCCTGTAGAAGACAAAAGAAAAGACAGAAGGTGACGTTAGTTTCACCCGTTCTGGGTGCATTTGTTGTTGTTGGCCTTATCCACATCAGTTACCCATCGTCATATCTAATACGAAATTCATTATGATCGTTTTTTATAACCTTGCCTGAATACATATGGAACTCATATATTTCCATGGAAATGTTAATTTCTTTTGCACATTTGTAAATGTCAATGCACAACGATGTCTTCATGTCAAATAAATAATGCGTTTTATAGCCAATGTTTATAATCCAAATAAGTAATGTACAAAGCAATTCTATGAATATCACGAGTGATATAATACCCCTTTCAATGTCAGCGCCTTGATATTCATTTTTGCGCATATCTGGTGTCATCAATAGAATATATTTAGAACACAAAATACCTTTCAGTACGAATCGCAATCTAGGTTTTCCTAACGGCCGTAAAAAAAGCCACCTCGACAACACTCGGTGCCCCGGGAGCCCCAGCCATATGATCCAGGTATACTGCACCTCCGATAAGTGTTTCGTTCACCCGGATAACAACTTCGACGACAACTGCATCCTCTCCCTTGACCTACAAGGAAAAAATACAACTGCTTTGGTAAAAGTTCAAAGTTCAGCTATGGTCATTTAAGGACGTGCCTTCATATTTATAATGTTTACAAGTGAGTTGGAGGCAGTATGCCATCTGCATTAATAATTCAAACTATGACATTTGGAACATTTACCCAATAGAGAAACAGTTGTAGCAAGTTTTCAGTATAATTCGGACAATTACAGAATTACACCAGAATGCCCCCATGGTCCTAAATTATGCATCATAGAGTGGTCACAATGCACATATTTCAGCAAAAACGGATAATATCTATATTTGGACAATTCAGAATTAAGAAAAGAAGTCATGATATAGTTCGCAGTACCATAATACACTTAAGTGCCAAAATTGATCAGAGTCGGACTGTAAATAAATTTCAACCCATCTGAAGCGAGTATAATGCGATCATCTCGTCTAATCTTCAAACTAAACTCACACTTAATATTGCAGTGTAAATAAATCAACGTGACAAAGTAGTTTAGAATAGAGCAATACCTAAATTTTAAACTAATCAGAATCGCGTATTTCCAGCCATCTTTTCCACGGTTATGTTTTCAGTGCCATAATAACATACGTACTAAATTTCAGTGATATCGTATTATCTAAGATTTGAACAATCAGCGGCCTCAGTAAAAAGCTTAGATGCAACGCTGTGCAAATATACGCATAGCAGTAGTTGTAGTTTTTTCAGAGAGAACCTTATCAGAACAAATTTAACATAACAGTAGATGTTAAGCTGCTTGTTTATTTTTCTCTTTATTGTTTTGTTTTCATTGCTCTACGCAGCATCCAAAGTTAATATGATGACGATGTTAACAGATATTGGGGCCATTTAAAGGCCACTTCAAAATGCCAATTAACCGTAATTAACTTTGACCTTCTAACCGGTCATATTATACTGACAATGGGCTGACACCAGTCCTTACTCACAGGGACAAAACCCCATGTTCTTCTTTGCTTAGGACAACTTGTTTTTACAAAAAGCGATATATAGCCAAGTAATGAATAAGAAAGCGAACAAAATTGTGCGGGATGGGAAACAATAAAGATCCCGAATGTTGTTATAGTGTTCATTTTCCCGTCCGCATGTGAAGAGCGCAAAAACAAATCTCCAACTCTTTCGGGGGTCCCGAAATTAATCACCTCTCTTACGAATCAATAGTGATAATGTTCTTAAATCCTAAAATGCAAGGGGTGTCATGTTACGAATGTGCTCTTCTGAGGTTTAACTGTTATAAAATTAAGCTATTATGATCAACTTTAAAAGCAAAGACCCATCTAAACAGATTGTCAATATAATAGATGCATCTTGCTTGAAGATTTTTGTTTACAAGTATATATAAATCGGCCAATTTGGCAGCCATTTGAGTGTCCCAAAAATGTGTGTGTGTGTTTTGTTTCACCCTCTGCAATGTTAAAGTTTCACTTCTAATATTAAATTTATCTCTGAAGGTTTCACAAGTTGTTTGGATATGGAAAAGTTTACAATATTGGGATTTTATTACGTTAACGTTTAACTGAAGTTCTTTTTGATTTTTTTTCTATCCTTCGCAAGAAGAAAAAAAGCTCACATAAAACAAGGCAAAACAGAAACACACTGAACCAGAAGAAACACGTTTTCTTTGACCCATTGAATAATAAGAAAAATTAAAAAGCAAGATTTTCTGAATCAATCGTTCATATTGTTGTGAAAAAAAATGCTTTTAAAAAACATGCTTAAGTTAAAGAAACTTTCTTACTATAATATAGAAAAGAATACCCTTTTTATCAATTAACTTCTTCAGGAATACATTCTTCCTCAATCTGAGTGATGATTTCTCGTCTTCTCTGAAAACCATATGATACAGTGTACCATTACATAATATTAGTTCATTCCTATCAGACATAACACTAACAAATACACCGTATACACCATAAGATATATAATGAGAACAATATTAATTAGGTGCGGTTAAGATAATGCCACGCTTAGTTTGTACTGGAGTAGTTACAAACATTGCCACTACTCACCGGTTACCGGGGCGATGCCTAGGCACATCAGACCTACAGTCACCAGCAGAATCGTCAGTACAAGTTTGTTGTTCATCTTCGACTATTGTGGAGCTTTGTGTGGATAACACTGACAATGCATACAAGACTTGGCGTATTTATAAGCCAGGGAACCCGACGTAATCATTGATAATTGTTTACAACCGGACCTGATAGACGCGAACATTTATGTTTTACATGACAAGTTACAGTCAAGTTTTTATAACAACTACAACACCATTTATTTCCTTGTTCGTTTTCCTTTAAGACGATCAAAGTTCCATTTGGTACCTTTTTCTAAGAATTGACATTTCTATAAAATCAACTCATATTAATAAATCGTATTTGTGATTATTTTTATTTCTAACACGAACAATTACATGAATGCACATATTGACCTCATGTTCGTAAAGTATTATGAACGTTTCATGAATCATCTTTAATGCAAATAGTTTTCTTTATTTCCTTTTCTAGGAAATATGTAAACAGAATTTCTACGAATACATTTATCGGTAATACATGCATATATAAATAAAAAACTGAAAATAACTTTCTTTATTTTTAAGGGGAAGGAGAACACAGACATGCTTTGTGTAAGTGCATACAAGAGGTTAATCTGCGCGTTAATGTTATCGTTTGTAAGAGATTTATATTACTGCCGATACTATAAATAATGAGTACTGTCAAGTATAATGCACAACTGGTTACTTCTTTATTTTGCTGCAAGAACTGACAGGAATTTCAAGTTATGTCAGTGTTGTCCTGAACACGTTTATATAATTATAAATGATAAATTTTGAGTTTTCACCCTGGAGTCATAATTAAAATCTACTATAGTTTTTTACATTATTCCTTTTACGTTTGAATCTGGGGTTTATATATTCGTTTGTAAGATAATATTC
Source organism: Mizuhopecten yessoensis (assembly GCF_002113885.1). Classification (NCBI taxonomy): domain Eukaryota; kingdom Metazoa; phylum Mollusca; class Bivalvia; order Pectinida; family Pectinidae; genus Mizuhopecten; species Mizuhopecten yessoensis. The sequence continues at coordinate 869,445 of NW_018405235.1, forward strand.
TTGTTTAGGTTTGTAGAGTGGAATTTTTTTCCTGATTGACTGTCTAACAAGTGTGTGTCTGGAAACAATGCTCACCTTTGGCTTCAAAATTAGGTAGGTGTAAGAGGTAAGTTATAATTTTCACATTTTAACAGTGAATTATCAAAGCATAACGGTATTCAATTTGACACAAAAACAATATGTATATGTAATATATATATATCTGGATATTATGTATATGTTGCGGTATTCTAGTACAAGTTAAAACTTAATTTTACAATTAGTTATTTTTAAATACACAGATATTTTTGATTCTTTTTTATCACACATACTAATGATCATAAAATTATACAAGTTGACACAAAACTCATTATACATGTATTATATGTATCTTTGGATATTTTATAATAGGCAAAGAAGCCTGATAATACTATGTTATATATTCGTTATTAAGGCTGTCCCCAATCATGATTTCTTTCTCTG
>NW_018405235.1:872377-885758 GCF_002113885.1 Mizuhopecten yessoensis
CCAATTTTGGATACGTGTTTTTCTTACCCGGGAAAGGTGCATCCTTGTTTCACCCTAGGATGGAGATGGGGGATTCCGCTATTCATAACTATTGTATGACGTCACGTAAACAATAAAATGACGTCATTTCAACAATGCATTTAGCCTGTAAAGTTAACAGTACATTCTGTTGATGATACACGATTGATTAACACAGCGAGAGAAAAATAATCATTCACCCCCTTGAGATGATACTGGAAATATCAACCCTCGGGGAAAGATTCTTAAGTTCCTACGGTTTTCATGGCAAATCCTCGTGTTAGAGATTATATTTATCTCACATGGCTGCACTAAGTGATCTGCACCTTAATGACGCCTCAATCAGTTGATTGTGTTTTATTATGCCGTCACGTCACGTAATTTTGTGATGTGGTTATAGGTACATATGAATACTGAATTTCTTTGTAAGATTGTTATGGTTATATAAATACAGCATAATTTTGTAAGGTCACTATGGTTACATAAATCCTAAATTTCTTTGTAAGGTTGTTATGGATACATAAATACTGGATAACTTTGTGATGTCATTATAGCTGCATGAACACTGGATATATGTTTTTGTATTAAGGTAATTTTCACGCATATAAACATAAAAAAGTATCAAAGGATTACGTCTCGCTTTCGATTGGTATAAAAGCTGCGTTATAGATTAATTGTCAACAGGGTACATCTAACTGGGGATTTTGATATTTGAAACAGAATCAGGAATAGCGAATCGAATCAACTATGATGTACACGTTCAGTAAGCAGGAACGTGTTCCTACTAAGGACACATACTAGAGAAGAACAGAAACGAATGCAGTGCTAAGTTATCAAAAAAGTAATTTGATCTCGAAACAGATTTAACTAGCACAATTTATGACCAAATATTTGGTTTGGTTATATCTTGTTTAATGTCTAACTGCCAAGGTCATTTACGGTCACGATAAAGAATACCATTGAATACGCACAAGGAGAATCAGACCAGGCGTATTGGAAAGGTAATTGGCATCTGTTATATTGATGATACCAACCATGTCAATCTGAAAAAATACAATCAGTGTTACTTCCGCAAAGCAAGAATTGAGGTAGTATCTAACTAGCACTTGTGCCGACTATTGGGGGAACCTTTATAATCACGGGTTTTCGTATGACGACCACAGCAAGGTGGCAATCCATCGGACACATATACCAAAGCGTTTGATATAACGTGTAAATATATATATATATATATATTATACATCATCAAGTAAATGAGCTATCTCATGCACTTGTCAAACATAACATCGCGTTCCTTGTTTGTCAATAAGCCACTTTTCTATTATAAAAAGGAGTGTTTCATAAGATTTTAATCAAACTTATTTCCTCGTTTATAATGCATTCCCTTCAAAACACAATTTGTTTTAATGAGAACAAAAGCAATTGTTGTCCTTTAAATCATTTAATGAAAAGACAAAATGTTATGGCTGCTGGTAACACACATATCCAGATTTACGCTGACGTTGCTTGTTTTAATCTGATCCTGTAGAAGACAAAAGAAAAGACAGGAGGTGACGTTAGTTTCACCCGTTCTGGGTGCATTTGTTGTTGTTGGCCTTATCCACATCAGTTACCCATCGTCATATCTAATACGAAATTCATTATGATCGTTTTTTAAAACCTTGCTTGAATACATATGGAACTCATATATTTCCATGGAAATGTTAATTTCTTTTGCACATTTGTAAATGTCAATGCACAACGATGTCTTCATGTCAAATAAATAATGCGTTTTATAGCCAATGTTTATAATCCAATGAGTAATGTACAAAGCAATTCTATGAATATCATGAGTGATATAATGTCCCTTTTAATGTCAGCGCCTTTATATTCATTTTTGCGCATATCTGTTGTCATCAATAGAATATATTTAGAACACAATATACCTTTCAGTGCAAATCGCAATCTAGGTTTTCCTAACGGCCGTAAAAAAAGCCACCTCGACAACACTCGGTGCCTCGGGAGCCCCAGCCATATGATCCAGGTATACTGCACCTCCGATAAGTGTTTCGTTCACCCGGATAACAACTCCGACGACACCAGCAATTTCTCCTTAGACCTACAAGGAAAAAATACAACTGCTTTGGTAAAAGTTCAAAGTTCAGCTATGGTCATTTAAGGACGTGTTTAATGTTTACAAGTGAGTTGGAGGCAGTATGCCATCTGCATTAATAATTCATACTATGACATTTGGAACATTTACCCAATAGAGAAACAGTTGTAGCAAGTTTTCATTATAATTCGGACAATTACAGAATTACACCAGAATGCCCCCATGGTCCCAAGTTATGCATCAAAGAGTGGTCGCAATGCCACAATACACATATTTCAGCGAAAACGGATAAAATCTATATTTTGACAAATCAGAATTAAGAAAAGAAGTCATGATATAGTTCGCAGTACCATAATACACTTAAGTGCCAAAATTGATCAGAGTCGGACTGTTAATAAATTTCAACCCATCTGAAGCGAGTATAATGCGATCATCTCGTCTAATCTTAAAACTGATGTCACGCTTAATTCTGGAGCGTAAATAAATCAACGTGACAAAGTAGATCAGAATAGAGCAATACCTAAATTTTAAACTAATCAGAAGCGAGTATTTCCAGCCATCTTTTCCGCGGTTAAGTTTTCAGTGACATAATAACATCCGTACTAAATTTCAGTGATATCGTACGTTATCTAAGATTTGAACAATCAGCGGCCTCAGTAAAATACGCATAGCAGTAGTTGTAGATTTTCAGAGAGAACCTTTTCAGAACAAATTTAACATAACAGTAGATGTTAAGCTGCTTGTTTATTTTTCTCTTTATTGTTTTGTTTTCATTGCTCTACGCAGCATCCAAAGTTAATATGATGACGATGTTAACAGATATTGGGGCCATTTAAAGGTCACTTCAAAATGCCAATTAACCGTAATAAACTTTGACCTTCTAACCGGTCATATTATACTGACAATGGGATGACACCAGTCCTTACTCACAGGGACAAAACCCCATGTTCTTCTTTGCTAAGGACAACTTGTTTTTACAAAAAGCGATATATAGCCAAGTAATGAATAAGAAAGCGAACAAAATTGTGCGGGATAGGAAACAATAAAGATCCCGAATGTTGTTATAGTGTTCATTGTTTTTCCGTCCTCATGTGAAGAGCGCAAAAAACAAATCTCCAACTCTTTCGGGGGTCCCGAAATTAATCACCACTCTTACGAATCAATAGTTATAATGTTCTTAAATCCTAAACTGCAAGTGGTGTCATGTTACGAATGTGCTCTTCTGAGGTTTAACTGTTATAAAATTAAGCTATTATGATCAAGTTTAAAAGCAAAGACCCATGTAAACAGTTTGTCAAAATAATAGATGCATCTTGCTTGAAGATTTTTGTTTACAAGTATATACAAATCGGCCAATTTGGCAGCCATTTGAGTGTCCCAAAAATTGTGTGTGTGTGTTTTGTTTCACCCTCTGCAATGTTAAAATTTCACTTCTAATATTAAATTTATCTCTGAAGGTTTAACAAGTTGTTTGCTTGTGGAAAAGTTTACAATATTGGTATTTTATTACGTGTTATGTTTAACTGAAGTTCTTTTTGATTTTTTTATCCTTCGCAAGAAGAAAAAAAGCTCACATAAAACAAGGCAAAACAGAAACACACTGAACCAGGAGAAACACGTTTTCTTTGACCCATTGAATGATAAGAAAAATTAAAAAGCAAGATTTTCTGAATCAATCGTTCATATAGTTGTGAAAAAAATGCTTTTAAAAAACATGCTTAAGTTAAAGAAACTTTCTTACTATAATAAAGAAAAGAATACCCTTTTTATCAATTAACTTCTTCGAGGAATACATCCTTCAGCAATCTGACTGACAATTTCTCGTCTTCTCTGAAAACCATATGATACAGTGTACCATTACATAATATTAGTTCATTCCTATCAGACATAACACTAACAAATACACCATATACACCATAAGATATATATTGAGAACAATATTAATTAAGTGCGGTTAAGATAATGCCACGCTTAATTTGTACTGGAGTAGTTACAAACATTGCCACTACTCACCGGTTACCGGGGCGATGCCTAGGCACATCAGACCTACAGTCACCAGCAGAATCGTCAGTACAAGTTTGTTGTTCATCTTCGACTATTGTGGAGCTTTGTGTGGATAACACTGACAATGCATACAAGATTTGGCGTATTTATAAGCCAGGGAACCCGACGTAATAATTGATCATTGTTTACAACCGGACCTGATAGACGCGCACATTTATGTTTTACATGACAAGTTACAGTCAAGTTTTTATAACAACTACAACACTATTATTTCCTTGTTCGTTTTCCTTCAAGACGATCAAAGTTCCATTTGGTACCTTTTTCTAAGAATTGACATTTCTATAAAATCAACTCATATTAATAAATCGTATTTGTGATTATTTTTATTTCTAACACGAACAATTACATGAATGCACAGATTGACCTCATGTTCGTTGCTTTATCGAAACTTCAATTTCATAAAGAATTATGAACGTTTAATGAATCATCTTTAATGCAAATAATTTTCTTTATTTCCTTTACTAGGAAATATGTAAACAGAATTTCTACGAATACATTTATCGGTAATACATGTATATATAAATAAAAAAAATACTGAAAATAACTTGTTTTAGTTTTTAAGGGGAAGGAGCACACAGACATGATTTGTGTTAGTGAATACAAGAGGTTAATCTGCGCGTTAATGTTATCGTTTGTAAGAGATTTATATTACTGCCGATAATATAAATAACGAGTACTGTCAAGTATAAAGCACAACAGTTTACTTCTCTATTTTGCTGCAAGAACTGACAGGAATTTCAAGTTATGCCAGTGTTGTTCAGAACACGTTTATATAATCATAAATGATAAATTTAGAGTTTTCACCCTGGAGTCATAATTAAAATCTACTATAGTTTTTTTACATTATTACTTTTTCGTTTGTAAGATAATATTCTTTAGGTTTGTAGAGTGGAATTATTTTCCTGATTGACTGTCTAACAAGTGTGTGTCTGGAAACAATGCTCACCTTTGGCTTTAAAATTAGGTAGGTGTAAGAGGTAAGTTATAATTTTCACATTTTAACAGTGAATTATCAAAGCATAACGGTATTCAATTTGACACAAAAACAATACGTATATGTAATATATACATATCTGGATATTATGTATATGTTGCGGTATACTAGTACAAGTTAAAACTTAATTTTACATTTAGTTATTTTTAAATACACAGATATTTTTGATTCTTTTTTTTATCACACATACTAATGATCAAAAAGTATACAAGTTGACACAAAACTCAATATACATGTATTATATGTAAATTTGGATATTTTATATTAGGCAAAGAAGCAATAACGAAAGTGCAGACAAAAAAATCTGATAAATTTTCAAAGCGATCTGCCCTTTTATTAGGACAGAAACATGAACATTTATATATCACAACATGTGACAGAGATACATAGAAACCATGAAATAATAATGCAATAAAAATACATAAACAAAAAGATATTAGTTACTTCTATGAAATATGTTGTTGTAATTACATATCCCTTCGGTTAACTTGTAACCGAAAGCTCACTATCGTAAAAAAAGTCATCTTGAATACGTGAGGCCAAGTGAATTAATACCGAAAATCTTAAACAAATCTACTGAGGTAAACATATTTTGTGGTTGTTCGTGTAAACACGGCGTGAAAATAAAAATTGGGAGACGATGTATCTGTACGTCAAAATGGGAGACGGGGTCACTTCCACTCGACATGGTAGTCAAGATTGTCAAAGATGAAAAACTTGAGTTAATGTGAGTGTAAATAAATAAAACATGCTGCTACGATGGTATCTTTTAATAGGTTAGAATATACTGCTGTATAGTTATTTTTGTTGAAATATTAAATTGAAAAAATACTATTTTAAATTTAAAAATTGATTGGAAATAGAATTACACTTTGTTTCGTTTAAAAAATATAACAGAGTAACAGAAATATTGAACCGTTCGATTCGTATGGGATTTCCTTAATACCAGGTATTTTTTTTACCATTCCTAGACTAATATTTGGTATAGCATTGTTTAGTTTTATAACACATAGAACTGTGTTAAATTATTTGCAGAATGATCAATCTAATAAGAACACATTCCAAAGACCCAGATATTTTGTCAACTTGCTTTTATTATTTCTTTCCGTATGATCCAAATGTTTTCAATTCGGTTGATGTCAGGAATAATATCCCGCCTTTGTAATAATATGAAACCCATCGAATCATGACAGGGAGCAAAAACTTACTGAGAGAAATGTTCGTTTTTAGACAGTACCAAACATTGGGAAACTACAGATGTATCTTAAATCGTTTACAATTGGTATCGGACTTAGTTTACAAATACTTACCTGTAACAGCAAAAAGGAGAAAGCTTTTAGATAACGATAGTTACCTAATGTTTACTGATGTTTACAGACAGTTATATCCGTACGGGATTATAATTTATCCTTGAACGTTTAGATTTCTTCTATAATAAATAACATAACAGCGCTTTCTCTTTTTTTAACCGAAAAAAACCCGAAATCCTATTTCAAATAGTTCGTAATTCATTTATCAGTTTAACGCATAACTGACACATTTTAAAGAAAATGTTTGTGTGTATTTTCAATTAATTAAATATGAGCCCTTACAATCGAAGTCGTTATGGCGTCAACAAGTCGTGTTCAAAAAGAACACGCCTACAAACCGAACGGTTGTTTCAGCGTGTCACTCACTGCATCTGGCTCGTCGATAGGTCGATAGAACGTTTGAGGTCGGTGTTGTCCTTGTAATGAAAAGCAGTGTACAACATTGTATGTTTTTTGGATTGTCAGCTTACAGTTACGCATACACGTATATGGAAATGTAAAATTTGCATTGCATGTACATGTGTCAAACTATGTGTCATGACTTGCATGTTTCTTTGCATGTGTACTTATCCACATTTTCGTGAACTATAATGGTATTTATGATTACAAGAGGGCAAAATGAAGATTATTACACATGCTTGAAAGCTGTCCATACCGGCCGCCGACTGAGAAGTAATATCATTCAGTTAAATAACTTTCATACCTGCTTAAGGATGTCAAATATTTCCTGTATTAAACTTTTTTTCTTATATGGATTTTTGGAAAAAGGAGTTAATGGCATAGCAGGAAATGCAAAATAAACTATATGTCCGTGTATTCGTTTTTGCGCTATGATCGGTCAAAGATACCAATTTAACACAACATGTGATTTTAGGTGATTTTTCGTGTTTTGACCATTTGCAGAACAAATTCATACAATTTTTTCCAAGTGTGTTATCAGATATGTATGAATGTTTGTAGAATTGATGAAAATATTATTTTCTTTTAATTTATGGAAGTAAAATTACTTAATCTTATGCTTTTAACTCAGAAAGCCGATTTTAGTTACCCCTACCCCCTATTTTTTAATGAAAAAATACTCATTTTTTACCAATATTTTGCAGATAAAACGCTTGATAGAAAAAGTTCTGGTATTAAACTTTTTTTAATATTTAATGAATGAAATGAAAATGTGTTTCTCTTTCTAAAACATCTACAAACATGGGGGTCAGTGTGCTTCTTTTTTTGTCCCATTATCATTTGTGTTATTTTTTACCTTTTTCGGGGTCAAAAATCAAAAGTGCTTCAGTAACACTAAGTACGTAAAAAATATAAATAATGTATACTTTTCCAGTTTCCTGCATATTATTTTTATCAAATTGAACATTATAAAGTTGTACAGCAAAATTGAACCTGCTACAATTAAAAATGGCGACACAATGACAATTTAAGTGATCAGTCTAGTGTCAAAAAAGGTGAAATTTTGGCCTTTTTTGAAGAGCAAGAAATACACATTAATACACATTTTCAAAATGGCCGCCGAATTGGTAATTCTTTTAAATCCTTGTAAAAAAAGTTCTACAAACAACAGGCATCTAGTTTTTTGACATCTTTTTCAGGTGCGTGTATGCTAATAAACTTGATCGTAATTTGTTAAATATTACAAAAACCTATTACACCAGATCAAAACGAGACTTGAACGTGATTGAAACCTCAGAGGAGTACATCCTTAAGTATATTTGTAAATTCTATTATAGCAATGATGTGCTCGAAAACGATAACATTTTATTTTATAATAAAAGTAAGTGTGCAATCGGCCCAAGAAACTGTCATTCAATGCAAAGAAGTACTTTTATGTATACAGTTTTATTTGATAATATTGTCATGACAATTAAACTGTATTAAGCTTGAACAATTTAAAGGTAAGAATAATTACGAAAACAAGACTTTCCTGATTTACGTACCGTGCGACGCTATTTATTTGGGTATCATTTTCAAAAGTCTATTTTATCAAAACTAATGAGAGTTTGGTAAAGTCATTTAATCAGAACCCTCGTTGACTCTAATATATTTCGACTATGCATATTTTCTGCCGAAATTGATCGTTTATACCCAAATATTCGCCAAAATATCGGAAGTATCCCTTCCAGGGTACAGTAGCGCCGGTACAACGGCCTACGTAACTCTGATGGTATTTCGCGTTCTTTTTATAGAACCACGCGCGCGAATTATCAAATTGTGATAAAAATGTAAAGTGGATAGTATCTTTTTAAGTAAAATGAACAAACATTTTTTGGAACTGATAGTATAGTACTGTATAAAGAACATTGATATTTAACTAAAAAGTGTCCCGATTTGGGTACAGTGACGTTAGATAACCTGTGTACCGATAGTACATTGTGTACCCACGAATATCAGCTGCAGTGTTACTTTAGATGGAGCGTATCCATGGAGATAATTCCCCGGAATATTGAACAAATATTGCAATTACAATTGAAACTGTTTAGTTTTTATCAAGACAGGAAATACTTATACCGGCAAATATATGCTGCAGGCATAAACAAAACAAAAATCATGCATTTTTTGCATATTCTTATAATTTCATTCTGTTGTATATGTTGTGAATACATATACGCACCCACAGGGACTTGACACATTCCTATGACCCAGAATGAAAGGTATTTTTTCATTCTGGGTCATAGGAACGTGTCAAGTCCCTGCGTACGCAATAGCATGTGGATTTGCTCAACGAAACAGTATAATATGGCAATCAATTTATATAGATATATATGTATGTGGCTGGTATGGGCAGCTTTCAAGCATGTGTAATGTTCTTCATTTTGTCCTCTTATAATCATAAATACCATTATAGTTCACGAAAATGTGGATAAGTACATATTAAACAAATCATTCAAGTCATAAGATATGGCTTGAAACATGTTCATGCAATGCAAATTTTTCATTTCCATATACGTGTATGCTTAATCGTAAGTTGACAAAGCGCGCAAACAACAAGTCTCCGAAAATGATACAATGTTGTACACTGCTTTTGATTACAAGGACGAAACCGACCTCAAACGTTCTATCGACCAATCGACGAGCCAGATACAGTGAGTACTCACATTTCTGAAACAACCGTTCGGTTTGTAGGCGTGTTCTTTTTGAACACGACTTGTTGACGCCGTAACGATTTTGATTATAATTTCTGAAAAAACCAATGTGCTATTTATTTCACACAGACTTATTATAAATGTTATATTACCGCACTTTCATATCTCACTTTTTCATAGAACTAAATCCTAATTTGCCTACTTTCTACTTTCCTGGACTTGATGCGAACATAATTTCGGATGTCATGTTTAAATAAGGATTGCGGAATTACAGGTATCTTCCCTTTTTAGTGTTTATGGTGTTGTTTTCTCTTTGCTTATACCTCGTCTCAGTTACTGTTAGTCTAAATTTTGTTCTTGTTAAGGACCATGGCCCACTGCACTGTGGTTTGTCGTATATACAGTAACTTCCCCTTAATTTCGCTTTGGATGTAACACAGATGAGGCATGACACTTCCGCTCACCAGGTAAGTTTGTTGCAGTGATTGTAGAAGAATCAGAAATACTGCAATCGCGGTCTAGGGCAGCTACTGATTTGTTATTCGGAACACCGATGATGATATTTTGGTTTTTATTATCTGTATTATTTTACATAAAGTCCTGCAGGGTATGGGTCTCATTTCAGGAATGATTTACCAAAGCTATATTCATGCCGGGGGAAATCAGGTTTCCAATGCGTGGCAACAATGTTTGTTAGTGGTACGGGAAATCTTATTCCTACATTCTTTTTATTTTCGTGAATGATTCAAAATATTTATTTTTACAAATAAACAAATGTTGGCAAGAATGACTCTCAGACACATAATGGTCCATCGAGAAAATAAAACAAACAAAATATAATCTGGAGTAATGTATGATATCCTGTTATAACCACTCTTAGCAATCATAAACTGAAAAGATATTTAGATTATATATAAAATAACACCAGAAATGTGAGTACTATGGGCACAGAGTAATTTGTCATTTAATCAGTTGAATAACGCTGTAGTAGCAAAAAGGAAAAAGGAAAGATTACACAAATAAAGACCGATCAGGAAAGCTTTATGTGAAAGTGAAGAATTGGATAGGAGTTGCATAGTTTGTCAAGCACGAGATGTCGTCCACACAAAGGGATAATGAACATATTGTCAATGTGTTCTAGCGAGGTGAGTGGCGTCTCCGATCTACTCTCAGAAATTTCGCCGTAGGCATGAACTTGTCCGTGTGGTCTGATGAAAGTGATAGATGACATCGAAACATGATTGCAACATAAATATCTTTATTACATGACTATTGTGTTGTATTTATAAGCGAGTAGACAGATATCCCAAGCGACCGCTTTTTCCATGCACGTGAAATTGGTGGAAATTTTCACTACGTTTTGTTTCATTTTCCACTCTTAGCATCCTTGTAATCTTTATACTACAATTAACTCTTGCTGTGTTTACTTAGCTTTTCCAAAAAAACCACCTTATTCTTTCTAATGAAGCATAGATATTGGGGCATTAAAGGAACAGTTTTTAGGAAACAAATGGGGTGAACAAAAGCGAGGATAAGAAATGTTGGGAAAAGATGTCTGCCTATATAACAATGTGGCATGGACCAGTTTACCGTGATCCGTACTGGCCATTAAAATGTCATAGCTACATGCCCTGCGATCACGATCATGCCGTTTAAATCTTAATATAGATGTAAATATGTCAGATGACCATCATCATGAAACAGTACAGCCACAACCAGACGATCTCTTGACCACGTCGATACTACAGGACTGTACGGAACAGACCATATTCAGGAGGACACTCAGTGGTCCTTACTAGCAGTGACAAAAAATATAAAACAGTGTCTAATAACAATATCATCAGTACTGCCATTTATTTAGTATCGGTACTAGTAATGGAATAATACGTAATAACGGAAAAGAACGAAGTCATTCTATAAGATTACAGCAGGGGTAATAATAACATAAAAGTCGCCGACATGGATATATCTTCACTGATTCTCACATGTTTTTGTCTGTCGTTGTCGGTTTATTTCTCCTACTGTCAGAGTAACCAAAATTGTAATATTGATAAATTTGAGGTCCAAAGGGACTTTAATGAATCAGCGTTTGAAGGTTACTGGTATGTAATATCAGCTAACAGGCAGTTTAATCCTTTCCAAACAATGTCCAACAGTAACGGCGGAGGAATGAATTCAGGTTTCATGGGAGCAGGTTCGGGTATGTTTTCCGGATTCAATGTTAGAATGCCACGACAGATGCCATTGATAATGCAACGTCAGCTGAGAAATCTTCGCTACTATTTCGAAATGACGTCAGAAAATGGCACTATGCTCACATTAGCATGTAAGTATATATATCTTAATCCTTTTGATGCCCTTCTTGTAGTTAAGAAGTAATTGTATCACACTAGGTCCAGTTGTTTAAAAGGTGATTAGCTAAATCAACGATAAGCGCATATTTTTTTTATTTTTTTGTGTATCTTTAAAACACAACCGTAACCTGAGTTAAAAAAATCCAGATAGCAAATAATATTGATATAGTAGAGTAAAACTGCATACTAAATAAGGAGTTTGTACCTTGTATATGGAACTGATTGTAAGAGGTTAAAAAATAAGATGTCGTTAAACAGTGATTAAGCAAACCACCTTTTGCACAACATTTGCCCAGATGAGATAAACAGCGTCCTGATTTTTCTGGTGATGATCTGATCAAAAACCGACAAAAGTTGTTCAGAGGGGAAGTACATTGCATCGGAGAATGTCATACACATTGATTTAAATAAGGTTAATTACTATAAATTATAACCAGGCTTATCAGTCTTGACCATTTGTTATGTCAATTTATTTCATATGCATTGTCGTAACCAGCTGGTAAAAACGCTAGTTTCGCCTGTCCTATACCTACATGAATTATGCCCATATTGAGTATATATTGATTGAGAGAAAATAATACTTTTCTGAAATGTTTTATAAATTTCCCCTTATTTGGGTTTGTCGATGCAGACAGTCTATTTCCTAAACATCATGCCTTGGTGAAGAAATGTTATTAGCAGTGTTCTGTCTCTCGTATTCGTCTTGCAGGTTTCTAGTGGTGATTAACTTTGGGTGATGAGGACAAACTAGCTTATTCTAACTACACATGACGGTTGCAAGAGTTGTGAATGGTATTGCTATTGGCCTTTTGTCGCGAAGGACATTTTGTCGGGACCTCATTCGCTGACTCTTGGTTGTGACGAGCGAAACTAGTGACACAAAAACTTTCCACCTTTTCCTGTTCTTCTTTAGACAATCACGTTGGCCTGTTAACAGTTTTCTGTGTTTGATGTCAGAATACTATCTATAATATACCTGTCGTGGGTTTCTGTTGCTTTTACTTTGTTATTCTGTTATTTTCAATATTGTTTTACATGGACAAAGAACACAATTGTTTCTACACCTTTGGTAAAAAATGATATTAGACAAACTCTCTCCATTAAATGAAGTTTCCAATTTTTTTTTGTTCTCCTGAACCCAGGAGAATCTACACATACCGAACATAATAAGCATAATACTGTCAGTATATGTGTTAGTTGGTTACGTAATGTAACACTTCGATGGCGTCTATTTTACAGTATTGATGGGATTTTCCATAAAGGATCATTTTGTCTTTATCAAACTTTTCCGTTGTCGTTGCGCGTGACAAAGCACAAAGCACATCTTTATATACTTAAAAAGATGGTCTGTCGCGATAACAGAGCAAAAACAGGGACTTGGTTGCTGCGAAAACAAACCGTTTGCCCCGATGATCCATTAACAACTCTATGCATGGTATTTTCTATTTTATTTTGCATAG
>NW_018405235.1:886041-886220 GCF_002113885.1 Mizuhopecten yessoensis
AAACTGTGGATATTTCTAGGCTAGGCGTGGGTATGCCGTAGGTCCTGAGTTCGAGGCTCGGACGGGAGATGTGGATATTTCTAGTCTAGGCGCGGGTATGCCGTAGGTCGTGAGTTCGACGCTCGGAGGGGAGATGTGGATATTTCTAGGCTAGGCGTGGGTGTGCCGTAGGTCGTAAG
>NW_018405235.1:886729-909805 GCF_002113885.1 Mizuhopecten yessoensis
TGGAGATGTGGATATTTCTAGTCTAGGCGCGGGTATGCCGTAGGTCGTGAGTTCGACGCTCGGAGGGGAGATGTGGATATTTCTAGGCTAGGCGTGGGAATGCCGTAGGTCGGGAGTTCGAGGCTCTGAGGGGAGCTGTGGATACTTCTAGGCTAGGCGTGGGAATGCCGTAGGGCGTGAGTTCGAGGCTCGGCGAGGGGATGCGGGAATTTCTGGGCTAGACGGGGGTATGCCGTAGGTCGTGAGTTCGAGGCTCGGAGAGGAGTTGCGGATATTTCTGGGCTAGACGTGGGTATGCCGTAGGTCGGGAATTGTCTTCCTATGTTCCTATATCATTTATTTAATTAAAAACCCATTTCATGTACACTTGTGATTGTTGATCTGGAGCTTTAAGATATGAACTTCCTGTCGTTATTGTACCGTATGCAATTTATATATAATATACTTTTACGTAATGTTTGCATATGTGTTAAGCGCGTAATAGCATATTGAATAATATTCAATTTCATTTACTCTGCGCTTTATTAGTTATCACATGCTAATTTATAATATATGAAAAGTATGAGTAAATAATATATTGCATTTGTACATTTTAAATTATTCCGTGTAAACAATATTATATAATATAGATCTTATACCAAAGTATACAAATGCAAGACCACACACTTGTGTTTTTCTGATTCGTTAGGAAATCACAAGTGTGTGGTCTTGCTTTTATCACATACCTTCCGTATTTGGTAGAGATCGATACAATGATTTTATAAACTTTGATATTTCTTGCAAATACCGGGAACTTTTCATTTCGCCATGACAAGGGGATTCCCATAAAAAAGTAGTTCCGGCTAATAGGTAGATACAACATTCCGTATTGCACATGTGCAATACAGGACGTTGTATTTCATGGTCTGAAATTTGCTTGCATTACTATAACAAGATTCAACAGGTAGGTGATAAATACTATTCAACTTGAAGTTAAATGTAAAAGAGGCGTTGACTTTGTTGATTTAATATTACCAAGTTTACAATATTACTCGACTAAAAAATCCGCTGTCATTTCGAATGCTCTGAGTTTGTACATATAAATACAGCGAGTATAAGCTAGTTGATAGGATATTTAGATATTCCTGATTTAGGTAACACGATAGTAAACACATACTCATGATATAAGGCAGTGTGAATTGATTAAATATGGGGTAAATTGTTAATACCCTTTTAACATTGATGAATTTTACAATAATATATTCGTCGTTTTCTACATTGTTTTTATATTGACCAAAAGATGTATGTATTAATCCAAAAATGCATTTAAATATATGAGCGATTCATTCAACACGGGTGTATTCAATGAAGTGGTAAAATCGGTTACAAGTAAAAGACCTACATTTGTATGTAAATGGTTATCAGAGTTAAAATAGAGGTTGTGCATATGTGAATCTGTTCTGTTGAATTGCCTCCCTTTTGTTTTCTACATCATAACCAAATTTATAAATGTTAATCGCCCTATAACCTTGAACCTTTATTTTGAAGCTTATGTGTTCACAATTTCTGTATTTTTAGCTGGAACTGTAATGGGGAATCGATGTTTCTACGCACAAGGCGTAAATAACCCGCCAAATGTGTCCATTCCAGCTAAGACCGACTATTCATTCCAGGGCAGCTTGTATCCTATTTGGGTGATCAGTACGGACTATGTAGGATACGCAGTTATCTACTCTTGCTGGGATACTAACGTGAACGGCGAATGTAGCGACGACGGCACCCACGTCCTTACTCTCAATCGCGTCATGGAAGGCCATACTCCTGCAGAACTGGCAAAAGTCGAGGAAGCCAGTACGTACGTGTGTTTTCCACCGACATCCCTGCGGACTGTCCTTCACAACGGTGGTTGTGCTTTCAATGCCTCATATTTCCCACTGGATGAATTATCTATTATGAATGACATCAATTACTTTCCAGTGGGTTAGGGTTCTTTCGTCTACAGAAAATTGACTTTTATCAATCATGCGAATGTAACAGCATGTGAAATAATATGCTGCAATGGATTTCATTAATTTCCTGCCAAACTACGGAACACATTTATTTGGTAATATTGAATAAAGCAAATTTCCAGAATTGAAGGTACATTAGCTGCGCATCATATTTACCACACTGGACAGTACATTGACATTGCTAAAAAATACTAACATTGATTTCTTATTTTCCAGTAGCTTTATATATGAGTGATAGCCAACATAAAACATATGAATCCCTTCATTAAATACGTTTCAACGTTTTCCCTAACACCCTCTGTTAATGTACATGTGTGTATAAAATCCCATTCGATGTCTTACAACGTAGATATTGATGTCTTTAATTCTCAAAATATAACATCGAAGCATATTAGTGGTTTATTGGTTCATATGATCTTGTGTTTTTAATGTGGTGTTTTTGGCCTTGTTTAAGTATTCTAAAACACTCCAGAATAGTAATTCGTGTATCAAGCATTGCCAATAATGTCGTTTTCATACCATCTTTACAATAAAAACATGTCCATCATATGAAAAAAAGTCAAGTGCCAAAAGACACTTTAATATAACCTTAATGTTTCATGAAAGAATTTCAATAAATGTAAATAAAGATTAACTTTAGTGAAACACAATAGTAAAAGTGTTATTACTTATGACGATTCTAGATAATTCAAAATACATGAATACATCT
The DNA here is from genome assembly GCF_002113885.1 of Mizuhopecten yessoensis. Taxonomy (NCBI): domain Eukaryota; kingdom Metazoa; phylum Mollusca; class Bivalvia; order Pectinida; family Pectinidae; genus Mizuhopecten; species Mizuhopecten yessoensis. The sequence continues at coordinate 889,427 of NW_018405235.1, forward strand.
GTATTTTGTCACATTTCAATAAATGTAATTCATTTGTCAAGCACGAGATGCCGTCCACACAAAGGGATAAACGAGACCGTCAAAACATTGTATAATGAACATATTGTCAATGTTTTCTAGCGAGGGGAGTGGCGTCTCCGATCTACTCTCAGACAGTACGCCCTAGGCATGAACCTGTCCGTGTGGTCTGATGAAAGTGATAGATGACATCGAAGCATGATTTCCAACATAAATATCTATATTGCATGACTATTGTGTTGTATTTATTAGCGAGTAAACAGATATCCCAAGCGAACTCTTTTTCCATGCACATGAAATTGGTGAAAATTTTCACTACGTTTTGTTTCATTTTCCACTCTTAGCATCCTTGTTATTTTCATACTACAATTAACTCTTGTTGTGTTTACTTAGCTTTTCCAACAAAAAATAAACACTTATTCTTTCTAATGAAGGATAGATATTGGGGCATTAAAGGAACAGTTTTTAGGAAACAAATGGGGTTAACAAAAAGGAGGATAAGAAATGTTGGGAAAAGATGTCTGCCTATATCACAATGTGTCATGGACCAGTTTACGGTGATCCGTACTGTCCATTGAGTCATGTAAGCAATCTGGCATCGCTACATGCCCTGCGGTCACGATCATGCCATTTATATTTAAATACAGATGTAAATATGTCAGATGACCATCATCATGAATCAGTACAGCAAAAAAACCCAGACGAACTCTTGACCAGACATCCACACATCGTAGGTAATACAGGACTGCACGGAGCAGGCCATATTCAGGAGGACACTTAGTGGCCCTTACTAGCAGTGACAAAAACATAATACAGTGTCTAATAACATTTACTGAGTATCATAAGTAATTCCATTTATTTAGTATCGGTACGAATAATACGTAATAACGGAAAAGAACGAAGTCATTCTATAAGATTACAGCAGGGGTAATACCAACATAAAAGTCGCCGACATGGATATACCTTCACTGATACTCACATGTTTTTGTCTGTCGTTGTCGGTTTATTTCTCCTACTGTCAGAGTAACCAAAATTGTAATATTGATAAATTTGAGGTCCAAAAGGACTTCAATGAATCAGCGTTTGAAGGTTACTGGTACGTAATATCAGCTAACAGGCAGTTTAATCCTTTTCAAGTTGCAATGTCCAACAGTAATGGCGGGGGAATGAATTCAGGTTTCATGGGAGCAGGTTCGGGTATGTTTTCCGGATTCAATGTTGGAATGCCACGACAGATGCCATTGGCAATGCAACGCCAGCTGAGAAATCTTCGCTACTATTTCGAAATGACGTCAGAAAATGGCACAATGTTCACACTAGCATGTAAGTATATATTTTAATCCTTTTGATGCCCTTCTTGTAGTTAAGAAGTAACTGTATCAGACTAGGTCCAGTTGTTTAAAAGGTGATTAGCTAAATCAACGATAAGCGCATATTTCTAATTTTTGTGTATCTTTAAAACACAACCGTTAACTGAGTTAAAAATTCCCAGATAGCAAATAATATTGATATAGTAGAGTAAAACTGCACACTAAATAAGGAGTGTGTACCTTGTATATTGACCTAAGTGTTAGAGGTTGAAAAATAAGATGTCGTTAAACAGTGATTAAGCAAACCACCATTTGCATTACATTTTTCCCTGATGAGATAAACTGAATTTTCTGGTGATGATCTGATCGAAAACCGACAAAAGTTGTTCAGAGGGGAAGTACATTGCATCGGAGAATGTCATACACCTTAATTTAGACAAGGTTAATTACTCTAGATTATAACCAGGCTTATCAGTCTTGACCATTTGTTAATGTCAATTTATTTCATATACATCGTCGTAACCAGTGGGTAAAAACGCTAGTTTCGCCTGTCCTATACCTACATGAATTATACCCATATTGAGCATATCTTAATTAACAGAAAATAGAACTTTTCTGAAATGTTTTACAAATTTCCCCTTATTTGCGTTTGTGGATGCAGACAGTCTGATTCCTAAACATCATGCCTTGGTAAAGTAATGTTATTAGCAATGTTCTGCCCTCGTATTCGTCTTGCAGGTTTCTAGTGGTGATTAACTTTGGGTCAAACTAACTTATTCTAACTACACATTACAGTTGTTAGAGTTATGAATGGTATTGCTATTGGCCTTTTGTCGCCAGGGACATTTTGTCGGGGCCTCATTCGCTGACTGTTGGTTGTGACGAGCGCAACTAGTGACACAAATACTCACTTTCCGAGAATCAATTTCACGTGTTAACAGAGCAAAAAGAGTCGTTTTATGTTTTTTTCTTACAAAGCGGTATTATCTTAAAAGGGACTTGGTTGCTGCGAAAACAAACCGTTTGCCCCAATGATCCATTAACAACTCTATGCATTTTTAATTTTTTTTTTTTTTTTTGCAGAGCCTGCTTATTAAAGCAGAAACAGATTAAGTTGATGATTTATGACCGGGACAGAATGATCAGATATTGCTACATGTATGACAGTTCAGACGAGCTGTAGAACAAACACACGCTTTCTCTACTCTGAACTTGTAAAGTAGTATCGAAGAATGGGTTATTATTATGATCTACATGGTACAATAACTAACTATCTAGAATATCATGGTTTGTTAACAAGTATAAAAAATGATCTGAAACAACTTAATTTGCCGAACAAAAATGTGATTTATCCAATTATACCGTTACATCTTGTAATAATTTTTAAGAAGAAAAAGGGATCTCAAGACTTCTATAATATACTTATCAGAAATAATGCATCAATAACATCTCAAACAAAATGGGTGACTATATTCGACTATAATCAGGAAACTTGAGGGAAAATATATGCTATTCCTTTCAGGGTAACAAAAAAATACAAAATTGCTATGGTTGCAATTTCGGATTAATCATTATGCTTTAACAACCAATTCTTATTTATACAAAATTGGACTTGTGAATAACCCACACTGTGTTTTTTGTATCATAGAAAGGGAGGAAATAACCCACGTTTTATGGGAATGCAGGGAAGTACAAAAAGTTCTCACTATTCCTTTCTCACTAAATAAAGAATCAATTATCTTTGGTCTTATCAACCAAACTGGAATTTGTACCAGAATTAATAATGAAATTATTCTGTTCATTAAACAATATATACAGAACCAGATGTTTTCATAAGTCACTTAATGTGACGGCTTTAGTCAATTCGATTCAAGATTACGATAAGGTTCAGAAATATAATGCTCGTGGTAAAGGGGAACAATGTCTTAAAAGATTTACTTCTGAATGGGAAAAATAGTGAAAATTAGTAGAGCTTGACCTCACCTAACCCCGAGTCTTATGATTATTGATAGTAAGTTAGTAGGTGTTATTCTCTTGCTTACTCAAACCCCTTCTATTTTTTGTGTTATGAATCTCACTTGTCAATGTATATTTCCTTACCTATGTTTACCATTCTTTCTTTTTGTAATATACATTGTCTTCTGCAGGTCTTTTTTCAATTAGAATAAGTAGCAATGACTGCTGATGCATGTATACAGGTACAGTGTAAGTCAGATTTGTGTTCTTTGAACGATGCAGGCTGAGCCAACTTAATACTATCTTTCTTTGATGGTTACATACAGGAACAAATGTACTTTAAAACAAAATATTGACAAAGGCTCACAGCAGTTATTTATTTTATTTATTTTCTACTCCAATTTGGCAGTCTGATCTCTCTCTCTCTCTCTCTCTCTCTCTCTCTCTCTCTCAGTGCTCTTTGTCCATTTGATTTGTCTCTCTATGTGCGAAAGTGCGTGATAATCGAATGTGTCTTGGTGATTGTATAAAATCATCATCAGATGAGGATGATGATGATGAGGATGAGGATGATGAGGATGATGATGATTCCAATAGTCGATATGTGTGAATGTGTGGATGTGTGTTGATGTGATGTCTGTATAATCTACATGTTCTGAAAATCTTGGAAAAAAAAGGGAAAAAAAGAAGGTTGTTTTGATTTATCGTTTTATTTACGTTACATTGATTTATTCGTACTCTTCACGTGGTCGATTTATTTCGATAAAGTCGCGACTGGAAATCGCAGTCGGTTCTCTCTCCCTCCTTTCTCTTTAATGTCATCCTTATTGTCATGTTCTGTGGGATTACTGGGCGTATTTTACGTCCTCAGCTTAAATGTAGAGATGTCGTGGACGTGGTCTCACTACCGTTGGTCACACAAATGATAGATACTTTTGTTCGAAATACATATCTTAGATAAAATAGACGATACACTACATTACGTCATGATAAGAAAAACGCAAATATTGTATCAAATTTCAGTCGTTTGTGATCCTTTTAGCATTGCATTCAATCTTATTTCTTATCTACTGATCTGACGCTGTTGTTGTGTGTTAACAAAGCTATTTATACACCACCTGTCTGATCAGCTGTGGTGAACCACGCCCGACTCCAACACATATGTATAGGTGTCAATCACCCAGCTGGTAATGGTCACTTCGTTTTTAGAACTAACCTTGATGACCTAATGCCAACGTGCATATGGTATACTTGTAACCCAGCCTAAACAATCAACGGGTGACATATGTACATATAAATAATGATTGACCGCAACAAAACGTGGTCAGGGACGTGCGCTGCCTGCGGCTAATCATATGTACCTATATCGCTATTTACATGTACATACAGTCTAGATAGGAAAGTACATCAAACACATGCTGATTCCGAATACCTAATGTCGCTTACCCAATGATTCCAAAGCTTCCTTAATATTTAAATGAACATTAATGATCACTGATCAGACAAATGGAAGGCAGTGGCTTTGTTTAATTACATGTAGTATTGTCAAATCTGCAATATTTCTCGACTAGAAAATCCTCTGTCATTGTGAATGCCCTGTAGAGGATATGCACACATAAATACAGCGAGTATAAGCTAATATATTTAAATAAATATTAATGTATGAGGATTAAAACTCTATATCTTATCCGTCATTATGATAAATTATAAACGGAATATATTAGTTCTCATCAGTGGAAACAGTTCAATTTATTGATAAGCAAGGCTTTAAAACGTTAGTAGGGATCAACTAGATTTGCCTTATTGATGTTGGTTTCAGTTTACATATAGATATTATGAAGATGCGATGGTGTAGCGGAAGGAGCTGGGAATATTTCTAGGTTAGTCGAGGGTATGCCGTAGGTCGTGAGTTCGAGACTCGGAGGGAGCTGTGGATATTTCTGGGCTAGGCGAGGGTATGCCGTAGGTGGTGAGTTCGAGGCTCGGAGGGACCTGTGGATATTTCTAGGCTAGGCGAGGGTATGCCGTAGGTCGTTAATTGTCTTCCCATGTTCCTATATCATTTATTCAATTAAAAACACGTTTCATATTCACTTGTGTTTGTTGATCTGAGGATTTGAGATATGAACTACCTGTCGTTATTGTATCGTATGTAGTTGATTTTTAATATACTGTAACGTTATATTTGCAAATGGTTTATGCGCGTAAAAGCATATTGAATAATATTCCATTTCATTTACTTTGCGCTTTATTAGTTATCACATGCTCCTTTATTATATAAGAAAATATTTGTTAAATAATATGTTGCATTTGTATATATTGAAATATTCAGTGTATACAATATAATATATGAAGTTAAATGTAAAAGAGGCGTTGACTTTGATTTACTATTATCAAGTCTACAATATTACTCGACTAAAAAATATGTACATATAGGTACAGCGAGTATAAGCTAGTTTATCGGATATTTCGATATTCCTGATTTAGGTAACGCGATAGTACACACATACTTATGATATAAGGCAGTGTGAATTGATTAAATAAGGGGTAAATTATTAATACCCTTTTAACATTGATGAATTATACAATTATTATATTCTTCGTTTTCTACATTGTTTTTATATTGACCAAAATATGTATGTATTAATCCAAAAATGCATTTAAATATTTGAGCGATTCATTCAATGCGGGTGTATTCAATGAAGTGGTAAAATCGGTTACAAGTAAAAGACCTACATTTGTATGTAAATGGTTATCAGAGTTAAAATAGAGGTTGTTGTATTGTACATATGTAAATCTGTTCTGTTGAATTGCCTCCCTTTTGTTTTCTACATCATAACCAAATTTATAAATGTTAATCGCCCTATAACCTTGAACCTTTTTTTTTGAAGCTTATGTGTTCACAATTTCTGTATTTTTAGCTGGAACTGTAATGGGAAATCGATGCTTCTACGCACACGGCGTAAATAACCCGCCAAATGTGTCCATTCCAGCTAAGACCGACTATTCATTCCAAGGCAGCTTGTTTCCTATTTGGGTGATCAGTACGGACTATGTAGGATACGCAGTTATCTACTCTTGCTGGGATACTAACGTGAACGGCGAATGCAGTGATAACAGCGCCCATGTCCTTACTCTCAATCGCGTCATGGAAGGCCACACTCCTGCAGAACTTGCTAAAGTTGAGGAAACCAGTACGTACGTGTGTGTTCCACCGACATCCCTGCGGTCTGTCCTTCACAACGGTGGTTGTGCTTTCAATGCCTCATATTTCCCACTGGATGAATTCTCTATCATGAATGACATCAATTACTTTCCAGTGGGTTAGGTTTCTTTTGTCTACAGAAAATAGACGTTTATCAATCACTCGAATGTAACATCATGTGAAATAATATGCTGCAATGGATTTCATTAATTTCCTGCCAAACTCCGGAATACATTTATTTGGTAACATTGAATAAAGCAAATTTCCAGAATTGAAGGTACATTAGCTGCGCATCATATTGACCACACCTGGACAGTACATTGACATTGCTAAAAGACAAACATTGATTTCTTATTTCCCAGTCGCTTTATATATGAGTGATAGCCAACATAAAACATATGAATCCCTTCATTAAATACGTTTCAACGTTTTCCCTAACACCCTCTGTTAATGTACATGTGTGTATAAAATCCCATTCGATGTCTTGCAACGTAGATATTGATGTCTTTCATTCTCAAATATAACATCGAAGCAGATTAGGGGTTAATTGGTTCATATGATCTTGTGTTTTTGATGTTTTGTTTTTGGCCTTGTTTTAGTACATGTATTCTAAAACACTCCAGAATAGTAATTCGTGTAACAAGTATCGCCAATAATGTTGTTTTTTATACCATCTTTACATTAAAATCATGTCCATCATATGAAAAAAAAGTAAAGTGCCAAAAGACACTTTAATATAACCTTAATGTTTCATGAAAGAATTTCAATAAATGTAAATAAAGCTTAACTTTATTGAAACACGCCTAAATGATGCTGTGGTAAAACAAAATAGTAAAAGTGTTATTACTGATGACGATTCTAGATAATTCAATATATTTTGTCAAATTTCAATAAATGTAATTGATTTCAAATTTACAGAAATGCAAAACGATATGTTTCTCTTTGCCAAACGTAAAAGAGCAGAAATCCTGGTATTATTGATAAACTGTCAACCTTTTATCTATGAATAAAAAGGAACATAAAGTTAAGGGTTCAAACAGAGTCATCTGTATTCGGCTGGGTTGTTTTTTGTTAAATGAAAACTGTTGTCATTCAGTGGTCAGAAGATGTCGAGAAACTCAAACAGTACACTGTGAATGATTCGTATATATATATAGCTAGGAATGTAATGTCCTCAATCAAAATGGTGTTGCAATGGATTTGCCGGATGGTACTTCCTGCGAAATTTGGAAAACGAAATTCCTCTTCAGATATTTGATTTTGAAGAGGGTCTTGGTGATTTGTAGTCGTTGCTTTGCACGCGTCGTTTGGCTATTCTTTACGACATCTGACCGGGAAACAATCTGTCTTTCACGAAATCCAAGTTTCTTTGCGTAATAAAGACACTTCTGTTTTGCTACTGATGATGGGTTGCTTGACGGGCGTCATTTCAAGTCCCTTTGAGTCAGCAAATCTGTCCTTTTCGGTGATCCTTTTACCATTAGGTGTTATGGCACGTTCATTCACTTTACCTTCGGCTTGACAGGAACTTTCTCAGAGTCGCCTTCAACGATTGCTCAGCTGAGATAATCAGATCACTGGTGAGATCCATGCCGCCTGCAAGTGCTTGGTTGCCCACAGTTTGAATCATGAATTTGTTGATGATATGCCTGTTTGTTTGAATATAGGCTTCATCTATTCATCGAGCCCCCAAATCATGCTTTCCAAGCCGTTTTAAATCGTCCCGCGTAATTGACGTTGTCTTGATCTTTCCTCTAAGCTACCCTTTCTGAAAATAAACAATATTACCCTTGTGGTTTTTGAGCACGGTTTCAGTTTTTTCAGTTGTATTCTCTGTGGTAGAACTTAATGTATACAAAAGAAGGAAACACTCTTATCAACTTCGATTCCTTGTTTCATAAGTGGACGGTACTATAAAGGTTCAACAATAATTCTTAATGAATGCTTTAGTCACCCTAAATTGCAATCCCCTGATAAGTAATATTCAAGACATCCATTAAGTAGGTAAGGCGTAAATGATGGTGTACGTTTGTCCAACTTTATAAAGATAACCATAAATTATTAAAGTTATTTTCATGCAGTTGGACATGCACAATCATTTCAGCTATTTCTACTTTCAGTTTGTCTAGTTCTCAATAGCGAATACACAGGATTGAATTATTTTGATCACAATTTGCATAAATCATGCTGCAGACACTTTCCTCCCTTCAGAAAGCAACTTTACATATGTGCAACAGTAAAAAACAACCGGCAAGGAATTGGAAAGTTGTAAAAAACTCTCAAGTTACAACTAATCCTTGTTTAGCAACTGACCAATATTAAGTCATTCTTTTTAGTATCCCCAAAAAAGTGAAAAATGATTTTAGTTTTGAAGAACGTTCATGATAAATTCAATACATATAAAATTCAGAAGATGCAATATGATTACCAATGAGACAACTCTCCACACCAAATGAAGTTAAATTTGTATATTAATTTTTCTCACACCTATATGGTAAGGGAAAATCTATTAAACAAACAAGAGGCCCAATGGGCCTGCATCGCTCACCTGGTATTAATATCACACTTGTAATCTTAAAAGTGGACTAAAATACAGCTACAGGCAGAATATCAGTGTTTGATTCACAAGAACCTATTAAAAGATTTAAACATGAAGCCTGTGTCCTTGAATGTCGAACAAGGACATTAGGTTGAAAGTGGGTCAAGGTCATTCATTTGAACAAACTTGGTAGCACTTCATCCCAGCATGTTACAGGCCCAATATCAGTACCCTTGGCCTTTTGGTTATTGAGAAGGAGTCGTTTGAAGATTTTAAGACATCTGACCCGAGTGACCTTGATAGTTGGTCAAGGTCATTCGTCACAGCATGCTACAGGGCCAATATCAGTACCCTGGACCTTTTGGTTATTGAGAAGAAGTTGTTTGAAGATTTTAAGAATTTGACCCCTGTGACCTTCAAAGTTGGTCAAGGTCATTCATTTGAACAAACTTGGTAGCCCTTCATCCCAGCATGCTACTGACCAAATATCATCATCCTAGGGTTTTCGGTTATTGAGAAGAAGTTGTTAAAAAATTTTAACATATTTGACCCCTGTGACCTTGAATACATATAAAATTCATTCATTTGAACCAACTTGGTAGCCCTTCATCCTAGCATGTTACTGGCCAATATCATTATCATAGGCCTCTTAGTTATTGAGAAGTTGTTTAAAGATTGTTTAAGACAATTGACCCCTGTGACCTTGAAAATAAATGAAGGTCATTCATTTGAACAAATTTAGTAGCCCTTCAATCAAGCATGCCACTGGTCAAATAACATCATCCTGCGACTTTTGGGTATTCAGAAGAAGTTGTTTAAAGTTTTTAACATATTTGACCCCTGTGATCTTGAAAATAGGTGAAGGCCATTTATTTTAACAAACATGGTAGCCCTTCATTCCAGTTTGCTTCTGGCCAAATATCATCATCATAGGCCTTGTGGTTATTGAGAAGAAGTTGTTTAAAGTAAAATATTGACGCCGGACGACGGACGGACGGACGACGGACGCCGCACCATGGCATAAGCTCACTTGGCTCTTCGGGCCAGGTGAGCTAATAAAAAATTAAGGAAGAGCATAATAGAACTGTAGTTATAAACGTCTACCACGACCGAAGCTCCGTCACGCTCTATTGAATTGTCTCCTGTACTGATAAAGGCTTCGATATGGCAACCGATATTACAGGGGGGTCTCTTCCTACATGAAGGTATATAAAGATGTGCCGTTTGAATGGGTCCCTTTTTTGATGCGTCAAATATATTAATGAGTTGCAATTTCACCAAGATAATAAGTCAATGGGTCAGAAATTTTCATCTTTCGATTAGATTTTTGTATAAATGCTGTTTTAGCGTTTAAAATCAAATAAGTGCGCGCACAAAACCTGGTGTATTTTTTTTATTTTTTTGTGTGTACAAATGCCTTTTAAATAGTCTTATCTACAGAACTAATATAATACGTTTGATTAGACACAATAATAGGGTATACAAAGTACTTAAAACTTCCCAAAAATAGAATAAACAATAGATTTAACATGAAACACAAATGATATAAAGAAAAGCCTACCTTTGATGATCTTATAATATACAGCTTGGAATTTCCAAAACTGTATTTTGACTTGGCTCCACTCAGGTTCATCTCTGACATGGCTTTGTTTGTCATACATCTGTTAAATAGAGAATTCATTTTGATGAGAATGTATCAATTTGTAAGGTCCATCTGCTTAATTCAGGACAAGAACAGGCTAGGTTAATGTGTTATGAATATAAAGTAAACTTCACAAGTAAGATAATTATTATTCCATGTTCCCCATTAACGGAGTATAGCTCATTTTAAAACTAAAAGTAAAGTAGCATTCTGTGACTGTGCTGGGACTCATAACAGGGACGCCGTGACATGGCTTTGGTTGCCGAAACGGCGTTGAAAATCACCAATCAATCAATCTCATAACAGGGACAGACTAGAAACATTTAGGATGTATCTATAGGCCTATATCTATTATTTTTAAAAATGTAAACAGTGTTAGAAATTATATAACTTTTACTAAAGCTTTAAAAATTGCTGTATTTACATATAATTATATATCAAAATATAAATAAAAATGCTGAAACATCTACCACAATGCTTTTATAATAACTTTAAAGTAAACAGAGAGTCTGCACAAGTATACAATACTGAATAGCCTATGTTTCTATTGAATAACAATATGATTCAAGAAAACCGTAATCTAAACTGAAAATACTAGGAATGAGGATATCTCCTTTACATAGTGTATTCGGCAGGAAACTGGCCGACCAGGCCGTTTCCCACAACATCAGTACCAATGACTAGATTTCCATTGTAACACAATAATCACAACATGTCAAAATCATGTTGCAAACATATAAACAGACACCTTACGAACATGTTTTCCTACATGACGACATCATCGCACACATATAATTCTGGAAACTTACCGGGAAATAGCAACAGGGGGCGTTTATGAACGCTGCTGTCAAATTAAAATTGTTTAGCTTATTATACTCATCAAGCTCGAGAAGATACAAACGATTTTGTTATAGTATGAGTCCTTATACTGAGTTTATTTTGAAATGTTATTTTGGGTGCCTGGTGTTTTAGTGAGCTAGCACTTTAAAATCGATATCAGTATACCAACATACCGCCCCAGCACAAAGGCATACATACATAAAACTAAACCAAGTTAATCTATGTACAGTTTTAGATGTTATTGTCTGCGAACACATTGTTTTTTCTGTTAAGGTTTTGGGGGAGACAGGACGGAAGTTCGGAACGCATTTTATTGACATCAGCAGGAAGCGGAATCTGTTAACAAAAGTGTTACCAGGAAATATACTACTGTAGGTTATTGTATATGGTTTAAAGGCCTATCATTTTGGACGTGATATACTACGGAAATGTGTAAACATTCCTTAACGAATCCTGTAAATAAAGAGAACTGTGTGATGCACTGTGAGCCGGCATCCTCGATACTCCAGGGATTACGCTCACTTTCGCTCTCTGCACCCCTGGAATGTGTCATAAAAAAATCAAGGCACGCGGACAGCTATTTGATTGTTTTAATGTAAAAAAAACCTAACCAATCGCTAGCCTGTTCCCTGTCCTTTGAAATTTACAGAGGAGCGACGCCCGCCTTCAAAGCCAGTCAATTTTACCAATACGCGACCGACAGATTTGTTTTGATGTACATCATAGGATCAAACTTGTCTTCTTGTCTCATCCACAAGGTGATGCACACTGAGCCTTCGATTGGGAAACTACAGCATCAAGATTATAGGAAAACAGGAACTCGTATGGAACAGAGACCAGAGGGCTTTGCGACTTGGTTCACCAAACATTAAATATTGAAAAAAACGATCTTCTGTCGGGTAAGAACTTTGGTATTTACAAAAGAAATAATCATACTTGTTTGTGAGCTTGCATTTTACAATAAATTTTGATATATTAGTGATTTTTTCAGCACATTGTGCTTTCGTTAAAAATTATATATTTATATAAGTGTGATAAGATTTGTTCTAGTCCACGTGATTTTTTTTACATTATGCTAGCTTCATCTTGAAAATTCCCCTGGGCTACACATAGCAAGGGCAAACATAATTATCGTAGGTGAGGCTAAGAATGGACAGTATTCAGGTTGCAGTAAGCTTATGACAGTTTCACATGAAACACTTTTAGAGCAATGAATCGTTGCCTTTTTTGAAAATTTGAAATAACTTGAGAAAGATGAAGAAATGTTTTTATAGGCTACCTAAAAGGTAGCCCCAGTTTCCTGTGGCCCTAACACCAGACTTAGACATTTTGATATATAGATGTCTGGTGTACAGACATCTATATGTCAAAATGTCTAAGTTTGGTGTACCAGACATATATATGTCAAAATATCCAAGTCTGGTGTTAGGGCCAGAGGAAACTCGGGCTACCTAAAAAGGGACAGTGCATTAGTTTGCTGACCTTGTAGAGTACGAGAGTTTCGAGGAAACTGAGTAAGTGAAGAAAAGCATCGACTTCGCCTTTTCAACTCTGTTACCTTTTGTAATCTAAAAACGTTTCCGACTTCTGATAGAGACGTTTCGGTACTTATAAGATTTATTATGGCACTTAAGAACAATTTCTGAAGAAAAAACCCACACAACGTACATTGTATCTCATCACACACAATCCCGTTTATGAGCGGATTGGTCGAGTGATTAACAATCCGGCCTTCCTCGCAGGCGGCCGGGTTCGATCCCCGAAGTCGCCGTACGCATAGATACTCAGAGAAAGTGTTTTTCTCCTGCCCACACAACTCCAAAAACCCAGGTGAAGTATAAATTGGTCTGGGGTGGATGTTGGGTGAATGTTGCGGTATATGTGCTGTAGCATTTAAGTGAGGTGGCACTAAAAATGATGCCGTTGGAAGCACGGTCCCACTACAAAACAGAACACATTACATCTCAAGCACACACGCAGGCAAACACACATAGGGAGATATTAGCTAGGTGGCGTAGGACTAGTAGTTAGCGCCTGATAAGGCAGCTCCTGCTAATTCCTCAAAGTTGTATTGATTAATGTATATGCTAATTGTGTTAATTGTCTATCTATCTACTGTAAAGCGCGTTAGAGTGACTTGTGTGAGCTAGATAGGGCGCAATATCAAGTGTTGTATATTATTATTATTAGACATTAGAAATCAAAATTAAAGACGGAAAGAAAAACGTCTTTAAATGCAAACAAAGCCTTAAAGGTCAAGTGGTTTACTGGAGTCATGATCAGTTACTACATGTACCTGTTCAAAATCTACACAGGGGTCGCAAAAGATGAAAGCATATCTTTAAATGAAATAGAGAAATATCTAATTGAAATAAAATAACTCTTCAAGTCTTGTTTTTTTTCAGAATTAGAGATACCATTAATTCAAATTCAAATTTCTTTGAATGAGGGATTTGGTAATCGAGTTTTTTTTAAGGTAATAAAGGTATTTAGGGCCGATGCTGCCCCGGTATCATTGGCCGAACCTGTCCCAAATTGAAATTTCAATACATTCGTATATTACAGCAATACGAAAGACAATGCGTGTGCTTTGATATCATCATGTGAAGCTGTCCGTTTTTACACGTATGTAGAAATAAGTAGCAATTCGGTTTACAGAAAAATCGCAAAAACTAGAGAAATGTGAGGTCGTGATTTTCTTTCTTCCCTCCCAAAAGTAACTTTCTCCCTTTTAGTAATTTAATAATATAGTCGACCAGCCCAGTCAACTGTATGAACTGCTAAATTCCTAAAGTTGTAAATATTTGCTCAGGACAAAAAATATCAGGGTTGACCGGACTTACCCGAGGCCAAACTTGTCCCGGTCTCCCTAGCGGTTAGATCACCGCCAAAAAAAATGTAAAGTAACAATTAATTTGATAAGTTTTTATATCCCTAAACCAGCGCTCTTTGCAGTTAAAAAGTTTCTGGCCACTTAATTAGTGTAACAATGTTAGGCTGAAAAGGATTTTATCTATCATTAACTGTCAAATTAAATTCAAATACAAGCTTTTAGGCCTTAATTTATACCCAAAATTTATATTTTGTGTAAACAGGTCTCAGATTTGTGTAATCAAGCCCGGTAGAATTTCTTAGTGGTGTGTAACCATAATAAACATTTATTGCGAGTTACCTCCCTTGAGTTGACTTAGCGACAGTGTACACAATCTATTCATGTCGGGGATTGATACAATCTGATTTGAGCAAGATTTTCATTTCCGGGGACACGCAGGTACGTGTGTATAATACGGAATAGCGACTGCCATGTACACATCCACATATCGGTTCCTGAAAACTGACAAATGTCGACATGATGTTTGCATGATGATTTTGCTCTCTGAGCACTCCGACTCGGCCGGATCGCTTGGCTGTTGTTGACATATCTGATCTAGGCCTACTCTAGGATGACAAAGCACTCATGTCATACATTAGGGTATACATAGAAGCCTCATTAATCCGTCTAGATACCATAATATTTCACCTCAGTTGCTATTTCAGTATTTGAAAATTAGGCCTATCGGACACCTGTCAGAGGCATCTTTGACCTGACTTGTAAAATAACGTAGCTTCTGACAGCGAAACGCGTTATGTAGGCATGTTGCCTGCGGGGCAGACGAGACAAAGTATTAATATGAGTATCAATTATATATGACAATACTTTAAGGTAAAGTCTGCCACCGAGTTAAAATGTTTACCCCGTTTATTGACCAGTTTCGGTGCCCAACAGGCAGAAAATGCTGCATAAACCTCATACAAAAAATAGTAACGTGCAAAAAGTGTGTTGTTTATCAACATTTTTTGGTCTTTACAGGGATTGATGCAGGAATGGAAAGTCAGACGTTTCGCCCCAAAACCGTTACGCCGCAAACCAGTTCGCCCCAAATTTGATTCATATTGCCCCAACCAGTTCGTCCCAAAAACCCCATAACGCCCCAAATAGTTCGCCCCAAAAAAACATAATGCCCCAACTAGTTCACCCAAAAAAAAAAAAAATGCCCCAACTAGTTCGCCCCAAAAAATTATTATGCCCCTTCCTAAAAAAAGGAGCTTACTTATTTTCCCATTAATATGTGATCGTATTTACCGGCTAAGGGGAACTCTTGTTTCGTGTATGCTATGGAAAGGTTGGCGCATCAAATATATACATATTATTTTGGTTTTGCAAAGCCAGAATAGTAAAAGTGATATGTTTCCTTTAGCATTCGTTTTCAGTTTATGTTTCCATAAGATGTGACTTACGGAAATGTAGCATTGTGTACATTCTTTCATCATACACCGACGCGTGTGGCTTTAAAATAAACAACAAATCCATGTTTTCATGTGCTATTATAAAGAACATATTTCTTTTGGGTATGTGTACATCTTGTCATCAAACTTTTATGCCTGTAAAGCTATTAAACAAACAGCAAAGCCATATATCGACGATCTGTAGTAAATTACATAGATCAGAGAGGCAATTATTTTCCTGTTTCCTGAACATTTTGTGTCGCCACATTGATGGCAGGTATTCGAAACAAGAAATGATTAATTGATATTGACAAGGAAATAGTCACAGCTCTTAAATTGAAAGAGTTACCTCCCATTACCTGTCTTTTATAGTTCAATATACGTTCGTAGCGGTTGGGGCAATACAGAATTTTTGGGGCGATATAGCCATTGGGGTGAAACTGATTTTAGGGCGATATGGTTGTCATACTTGGGGCGAACTGAACTGAAAATTGGCGCGATGTGAAAAAAAATTGGGGCGTAACGGTTTTGGGGCAAACGTCTGTAACTCGGCTTCAGGACGAGCCAGGGCAAGAGTATGAGAGGGAGGCATGCATGTCTTATTAAATTTTTGTATCTCGTTGTTCATTATATTTGCATTAGAATAAAGTGTTTGTGTGACTGCTATGATATTGTGTACAGTGTTAACATGGCTAGCTGTAAACTGCCTGAGTGTCGTAACATATCAGTAGTGACAATTAACATGACACTAGGAAAATGAAGTAAATCACTCAGTCGTCAAACTGACGGAAAATAAAAACAAAAAATAACCAAGACAGTTATTAGTGTGGTAGAATTTAATTTACAATTGAGGTGTTTTTAACTGAAATAAGGGAAAATAATGCCAAAATTGGAGAGGGGAATCAACCTACATATTCGGTCATAAAAAGGCCTGTATATCCATTTTATTTTATTTTATAATACATATCACAATGCAGGTATTATAAAAAAAAAAATTATTCCTAAATGATGGCAAAAAATACTTTACATTTGGCCAACAATTTTTTTCAATAGTTTAGCGTTTGTATTTATTTTGTCATTTGCATTTTATGATAACAGGATGGGGATCCTTGGACTTTTTGATTCTGCTATCCCATACAAGGGCCAAAACTACAAGGATCTGAAGAAGTCGTGCGTTTCCACCGGCTCGCTGTTTACTGATGCCGAATTCCCTCCTAAAGACTCGTCACTGTCATATTCCCCGGACAAAGTACCCAGTAATGTTCAGTGGAAGAGGCCTGGGGTATGTTATAGTCCTATCAACAAGCTTTACTCATTCACTCCTACATTTTAAACTGGACCTGCCCTGTCTTTGATTTGATTAGCCTTAAATTGACGTCGGGGATGATTGGGTTAACTAGAACAAATCATTCCCACAAATCAGTGTGATAGAAATTAAGTGCTAACACAATAGGTGTAGTACTGGTTCTTTCTGTACATAATTTTTATGTATTTCTAACATTTTATTCATCTTTTTGCACAATTACCTAGATCATTTAGGGCAGATATCATCATTTCCTCATAATTATATTATCTCACAATCTGGCTGGTATTGTTTGAAATTCCGTCTTTGCGTATTGCAGAGTTATCTTCTCTTGTGAGCAGGTATTGATTGTTACGTCATTTGTTTGTGGGGGAAAATTACATCGTTTTCTCAAAAATTGATGACGTTACTCTCACAAACCAATGACGTTACAATCAATACCTGCTCACAAGAGAAGATAACTCTGCAATACGCAAAGACGGATTATAACATTGTGGGATTGTTATTTGGAGAAAAAGAATTGTGTGGTTTTAATTAATAGGTAATTCATTGCATTGATTAGGAAAATAGATTGAAAGGTCTAGATATATATCATCAACCCTTATGTGACCTAATTTAGGTCAGCCAAGATTTACAAGATTTTTGGTACAGAAGTGCAGACAGCAGTATTAATTCTGTAATAGATATTTGGAAAAGTTTGATGTTTGTTAAGCCAGATTTTACGATATTTTGACAGCAGATAACTTGGAAAGAAGAAAAACACTGCTTAAATATTTTCAAATGGTATTCTAAAAGTTATATTAATTAAAACAGCTTTATATGTATTTAACATCCAGGAAATATGCAGTGATCCCAAATTTTTTGTTGATGGAGCCAGTGCGAATGACTTTGCCCAGGGGGAAATCGGTAACTGTTGGTTTGTGGCAGCCTGTGCCTGTATCGCAGAAAATGCCAGTTTGTGGAAGAAGGTTGGTAAACATGTTGGTTTTTCAGACCCGTTTGTGTCCGAGATTTTCAAGATTGCTGTAGAGTGAAAAATGAAAAGTGAACCAGTTGTTGTGGTGAACCATCATCAATGTTGGCTTTGTAGGCAATAACGCTTACTGATAGATATTGCTTTGGATTAATTTGTTAATTCAATAGTAAACAGTATGCTATGTACCCAAAATGTGCTAGAGATATGGCAACGTATGAAAATGTATATTATCTATACCAGATCTGTACCTGTAATGCCCTGATGAGCATTGTAGTAGGTATTTTCCTATAAACGTTTTTGTAGCTGATATTCCGTCTTTGCGTATTGCAGAGTTATCATCTCTTGGGAGCAGGTATTGATTGTTACGTCATTGGTTTGTGTGAGAAAATTATGTCGTTTTCTCAAAAATTGATGACGTTACTCTCACAAACAAGTGACGTATTAATCAATACCTGCTGCCAAGAGAAGATAACTCTGCAATACACAAAGATGGAATTGCCAAGGCTGTAGTCTATATTCCCGTGTAGATGAATACGGTATATCACCTATGTAGATGACTATATTAATGGTTTGTAGAGGATAATATCACCCTTGTTGACAATCTCCCGTATTACTTATATCATCCTCGTACATTATATTTTTTGTTTTTTATTTAAATAGATTGTACCTGACTTCGACGGTCAAGAGTGGATACCAGAAAAAAATCAATACGCAGGAATTTTTCATTTCCGTTTCTGGCGTTGTGGGGAGTGGATAGACGTTGTGATAGATGATTACCTCCCAACACGGAACGGAAGGCTTATCTACTGTCATTCACCCGCAAAAAACGAGTTCTGGCCGGCACTTCTGGAGAAAGCGTATGCCAAGTAGGTTTTTAAATGGCTTTTGTCTATATTCATTATGTAAATTTTTGGAAAGGACGTTTATTCTATCTATAAATTTTACTTGTTTTAAATGTTTCCTTCCTAAAAGAACAAAAAAAAACCTTAAAATGAAATATTATAATTGATACCAAAAAACTTTGTATCACTCTTTGTATACTGTAAATACCTATTACAATCTACAATAACATACTTTCCAACTCTTCCTGTTTGGAGGACGACTCCAGATTTAGGATACTTAAAGGATTTTCAAACTGTGAATTTGCTAGACCTGTGTTCTAAGATCTAATGATTTCATCTGAAAGAACAACTCAGAATATATGATTTTGAAGAGTTTTTTTGTCTTTAGGGGGTATATATGTGTATACTCAAAACCTGTTTTTTTAAAATTTTAAGCATGCAGAATCTCCTCCATAGAAAATTTCAAAAAGTTTGCAAGTGAATCTTTAGTTAACCAATGGGAATGTCAATGGGTCAGGCAAGGTGACAGTATAATGTAAGGGCCTGTTCTGTTAAGTATTCTTCCAATCTCTTTTGTAATGTAAATAAAATTTTGGAGACCACTAGATTTTGTGGTACATGTATTATTCTGTAGACTGTTTGAAGGTTATCTCCATTTAATGTACTGTATTTAGTACTAGCTTTTAGGGGATTACCTCCCTTTATTGTACCGTTTAAGTACTAGCTGTTTTGGGATTTACCTCCCTTTATTGTACTGTATTTAGTACTAGCTTTTAGGGGATTACCTCCCTTTATTGTACTGTTTAAGTACTAGCTGTTTTGGGATTTACCTCCCTTTATTGTACTGAATTTAGTACTAGCTTTTAGGGGATTACCTCCCTTTATTGTACTGTATTAAGTAATAGCTGTTTTGGGATTTACCTCCCTTTATTGTACTGTATTTAGTACTAGCTGTTTTGGAGTTTACCTCTCTTTATTGTACTGTATTTAGTACTAGCTGTTTTGGGATTTTATTTTACCTCCCTTTATTGTACCGTATTTAGTACTAGCTGTTTTGGGATTTACTTCCCTTTATTGTACTGTATTAAGTACTAGCTGTTTTGGGATTTACCTCTTTTTATTGTACTGTATTAAGTACTAGCTGCTAAGGGATTACCTCCCTTTATTGTACTGTTTTAGTACTAGCTGTTTTGGGATTTACCTCTCTTTATTGTACTGTATTTAGTACCAGCTGTATTGGTATTTACCTCCTTTTATTGTACCGTATTTAGTACTAGCTGTTTTTGGATTTACCTCCCTTTATTGTACTGTATTTAGTACTAGCTGTTTTGGGATTTTATTTTACCTCCCTTTGTTGTACTGTATTTAGTACTAGCTTTTAGGGGATTTACTTCCCTTTATTGTACTGTTTTAGTACTAGCTGTTTTGGAATTTAACTCCCTTTATTGTACTGTATTTAGTACTAGCTGTTTTGGGATTTAC
>NW_018405235.1:912854-927571 GCF_002113885.1 Mizuhopecten yessoensis
TTTAGTACTAGCTGTTTTGGGATTTACCTCCCTTTATTGTACTGTATTTAGTACTAGCTGTTTTGGGATTTTATTTTACCTCCCTTTGTTGTACTGTATTTAGTACTAGCTTTTAGGGGATTTACTTCCCTTTATTGTACTGTTTTAGTACTAGCTGTTTTGGAATTTAACTCCCTTTATTGTACTGTATTTAGTACTAGCTGTTTTGGGATTTACCTCCCTTTATTGTACTGTATTTAGTACTAGCTGTTTTGGGATTTACTTCTCTTTATTGTACTGTATTTAGTACTAGCTGTTTTGGGAGTTATTTCCCTTTATTGTACTGTATTTAGTACTAGCTGTTTTGGGATTTACTTCCCTTTATTGTACTGTTTTAGTACTAGCTGTTTTGGGATTTACTTCCCTTTCTTGTACTGTATTTAGTACTAGCTGTTTTGGGAGTTACCTCCCCTTATTGTACTGTATTTAGTACTAACTGTTTTGGGAGTTACTTCCCATTATTGTACTGTATTGCCCACTAATAGTCGTAGGATAACCTGCCTTTACTGCACTGTATCATAGACTGTTTAGGGAAAACATCCATTTACTGTATTGATTTGTACACTGTTTAGGGATTACTTATATTTATTGTACTGTATTGTATATTGTTAGGGGATTACTTCCCTTTATTGTATTGTATTGTAAACTGTTTTGTGATTAGCTCCCTTTATTGTACTATATTGTAGACTGTTAGGGGATTAGCTCCCTTTATTGTACTATATTGTAAACTGTTTGGTGATTAGCTCCCTTTATTGTACTGTATTGTAGACTGTGTGGGGATTATCTCCCTTTATTGTACTGTATTGTAGACTGTTTGGTGATTAGCTCCCTTTAATGTACTGTATTACAGACTGTTTGGGGATTACCTCCCTTTATTGTACTGTATTGTAGACTGTTTGGTGATTATCTCCCTTTATTGTACTGTATTACAGACTGTTTGGTGATTATCTCCCTTTATTGTACTGTTTTGCAGACTGTTTGGTGACTATCTGCCTTTATTGTACTGTTTTACAGACTGTTTGGAGATTACCAGTCTCTGGTGGCAGGGTTGACGCGAGACGCTTTAGTTGACATGTCTGGAGGTGTTGGAGAACAGATTGACATGAACGAATATAAGACTGAGGAAAAGGGAATGGAACTCTTCAGGATTCTGAAACAGTCCTATAAGAATCAGTCACTGATGAGCGCCTCCATCGCTGCAGTATGTACATTAATTATATTATACATGTGATAGATCTATGTTATAGATGTATCCCAACTATTGTTACTATATAGGTCAGGGTCCTATACAGAAGTTGTAAGCTTTCCTTACAAAGTTTAGCTCTGATTCAAATCCTGTATTTTGTGACACAATATGCTGTCAGGGTGAGGAATGTGACAACCTCTGTTCAGAGACAACCTGTGTTAAGAGACCACCTGTGTAAAGAGGCACTTCTAACCTTCCTCATTGTAGTGATGTCATTGTTATTGAAACTGTATTATGAGACCACATCATATGAGACCAATCTTTGGACTTCCTCAGGGTGAACTCTTAATACAGGTTTAACAGTATAGCACAAAAATTATCATTACAATCTTTAGATTTTGAGAAAAATTCATTTCATATTTATTACAAAATATTGAGTTTAAATCGATCATTGTTATTTATTACAGTCGGGCAATGACATGGAGGATGAGCTAGCATGTGGTTTGATCAAAGGTCATGCTTACAGTGTGACCTCTGTGAAGGACATCCCTATCAGCACCTCCTCCGGACTTTTCTCCTTCTTCAAACGAGAGAAAATCCACATGATTCGCTGCAGAAATCCCTGGGGTGGAACAGAGTGGAAAGGAGCATGGAGTGATGGGTAAGTCTACTGAACAGTTGTATACCTGCAGAGAAAACCCCAGATCTATATAGGACTTGTGAACTCATGTACATTGGTTAAGAGCTGTCACATACATGATGACTCTCTTATATCTTCTATAGTTGGTCAGTATCCAATCAAAGAGCAATATGCATGGCAACTCTCATGCCACAGCTTAATTCAAAACTGAATCATTAAAAAGATATTTTCGCGAAGGGTTTCTATAGTATATCTAAAATACCAAAAGTTTGATGTAATAGTTTTGTACCATCAATCTTAAAGCTGTGCTGTAAGGTAGCCAGAGCTACCATCCCTATGTCGGTTGAAAAAGAAATAGTGAATTATTCTCGCCATGTCTAAGTGTTTCAGTGATATTGTCACTCAAAAAATTCAGAGCAGCTTGGTCAGGAGGAAACATGGGAGCAGGATACTAAAATGCTTCATGAAGTCAGCCAAAAAGACTAAAATGGCTAATAACACTTCGTATACTGGCCCCTTATGTTTCTATAGAGGTCAGTAACTAGCTATTTTAGATGACACAACTTTTTCTAGGTCCGCATTGGTTAAATCATTATCACGTGAGGTCGGTGATTTGTGATATTGACTCAATGCTACTATTTTAAAAAAACAGCCGGTCAATATGTTCTTTATGATGTCACTTTCATTGTAACATCACAGTACTGAGACTCCAGTGTTCCCAGAAACACCCAAATGAGGGCTTTCAGCCCCAAAACAGTAGGCTGTACCCCTAGTTTTCAAGGATTGCCCTATATGTTACTTAGTACCTAGGGTTACAGAATCCTGAAAATGTATCAAATAAACACTGCTCTCTGTAAATGCAGTACGTTTCTCCAGTTTCATACATTATGTTTAGTTTAAGGATAGAAAATCAATTTTAGTATCTAAAGTAACAGTTAAATACTTTTATATTGGTGAATATTTGGTTTTATAATATAGCTTATAATATATACATGTAACTTACTCTGTTTCAGATCCAAAGAATGGAGCCAGGTCAGTGACACCATGAAGAAGGAAATTGGCCTCACCGTCGATGATAACGGAGAGTTCTGGTGGGTTAAAATTCTAAATGAGAACAGCCTTATGGTATGGATTTAGAAAACATAACCCAAACCTATAGATCTCCATTAAAAAAATTCTTTCCAGTGTATGTTTGGCAACAGTCTACGTTTTTAGGGTTTCTAAACAATAGACCTACTCACCAGGTATATTGAAAATCCTGCTGTCTAAGAAAGATAGAACATTGGTTAGAAGAAGCAACCTGAGCAAGGGCTGGAACTCATGATCACTTTCAGATTCCAGCATGAAATTCTTACTTATCTATTCTGAAACAAATTCTTAAGATAGTAAGGATCAAAATATTGTTAATCGAATACTATCATTAGATAAACAAAATGAGTCTTTACTTTTTTGTATTTTTAAAAAAAATTTTAAAAAAAAAAAAAAAAAAAAAAGGATCAAAATATCACTTGTAAGAATTCTATTCATTATATTTTATCAGTGAAATATTAAAAGATAGCCTATATCTTAATAAAAAAAATAATATATATACAACATTTGATATAGAGCCCTATCTAGCTAACATAACCCACTATAAAGCGCTTTACAGTACATAGATATACAGTTTTATACAGTCAATTCAATTAGCATATATATTAATCAATACAATATTGAGGAATTCACAGGAGCTGCCTTATCAGGCGCTAACTACTAGTCCTATGCCACCTGGCTAATATCTCCCTATGTGTGTGTGCTGGAGATGTATTGGAATTCTACTTACAGTGTTATTTCTCACTGCAGTGTAAGTAGTGTTGGTGTCATTTTTACATATGAAATCAAACATGAACCAATACAGATAACAAATCATTTGAAAATGCAAAGGAGAGAGACTGATATTTGATAGATATGGTTGAAGTAGACCAATTGCTTAGATTACAAGATTTGAGCTAAATGCAACAAACAATTTGATTGCTAATGTTCAAGTTGTTTTAAATTACAATTTTTTGTAGATAAAATCCATTTGTCAGGAGAATGGAGTAATATTTGCCAATATTTCCAGATATACTTTCCGACACTAACAAGGTGTATGTTTCCTTATTTCAGGATGTCGTTTGAGGATTTCTGTCAGTACTACACAGACATAGGGATCTGTCATATCATCAATACATCCTTCTTCTCCCTAAAGAAGACCTGGAAGGAGGGGGAGGCCGTCGGGGAGTGGAGGAGTCCGTCACGGAGTGGAGGATGTAGTAACAATAAGGCTTCATTCCTGAAGAACCCCCAGGTACCTCAACTCGGCAGCCTCCATCATTTTAACTCTATGCACATATACATACCTCAGTCAGAATTATGTATATATACCAATGGAAATCTGTTGCTGAGGAACTAAATCCCAGCATTTTGGTGACTTTGTGTCACATTTTGGTGACTTTGTGTCACATTTTGGTGACTTTGTGTCACATTTTGGTGACTTTGTGTCACATTTTGGTGACTTTGTGTCACATTTTGGTGACTTTGTGTCACATTTTGGTGACTTTGTGTCACATTTTGGTGACTTTGTGTCACATTTTGGTGACTTTGTGTCACATTTTGGTGACTTTGTGTCACATTTTGGTGACTTTGTGTCACATTTTGGTGACTTTGTGTCACATTTTGGTGACTTTGTGTCACATTTTGGTGACTTTGTGTCACATTTTGGTGACTTTGTGTCACATTTTGGTGACTTTGTGTCACATTTTGGTGACTTTGTGTCACATTTTGGTGACTTTGTGTCACATTTTGGTGACTTTGTGTCACATTTTGGTGACTTTGTGTCACATTTTTCCTCTAAATTAGGGCTTCATTAATTCATACATGGTCAGATATTGTTCATTAAATAGTCAGAGGTTTTGGGTGAGATTACCCGTGAAGCTTGTCATGCCTCTGTAACAGCGAGCAGAGCTGACATAAAAAGTACTAAAAAGAGATGGTAACGTTGTTTTAAATTAGAAATAATTATATAGTCTGTAGCACTAGGCATTTAATGTCTTGCCTAGCTGATATATCATACATGTTTGTTTTAAATATCCTGTGAATAATAGTAATATGACATTGATTTAAAATAAGTGTTGATGATGGTGCTAAATATTCTAGCTGCCGTATCTCTTCTTGATGAAATATGCTGTTTCCCTTTACAGTTTGTGTTCGATGTGACGAAGGATGAGGATGAGGTGTTGATTTCCTTGGAGCAGTTTGACCGGAGGGTAAACAAAGAGGCGGGAGACTCCCAGTTTACAATAGGTGTCTCTGTACTCAAGGTAATAAATGTTTCTTGCCAACCGTTTGAAATTTGTATTTGGGGAAATCTGTGTGCTCAAAATTAAAAACATAAATAGAAGGTGTGTAGTTTTTTGTATTTTGCCCCCTAAGTAAAACATAACATGATAGAATTTCAGTTGTTCTTTCAGATGAAATCATTAAACTATAGGAATAGTATAGCAAGTTTACTGGCTGAAAATGGTCAATTTTAGGGTCGAAAATAGGGGGTCTTCCTCCAAAATAGGGAGAGTTGACGAGTTAAGTAAATTTTACTTGTTATACAGCAAAACATTAATATAACATTCCTTCTTTCATTGGCTCATTTACCACCATTACAAGGTTGACTTTTCCTTTAACAAAAATCTCTCAAACGTCTTCCCGACATCCCGCTGTCACCTGACCCCTTTATAATGCCACCAGTTCCTGACAAATAGTGGCAGTATATCAGAGTTTTACTGTATATAAATTTGTCTTTTTGACACAGTTCTGCCATGAAGTGCTGCAGAGCGTATAGTGTTACCCTTGTCTGTAATCAAAGTTTTCAAATAAACCTGAAGAGCTGTATGAAGGGTGAAAGCTGTTAGTTTTAAGATGGTGATTATATATCTTATTTTTTCTATATATACAGCACTTTCATACGAACCATTGTCTTAGTTTTCTACAATTATTTCAGACGGACCTGAACAGAGTCTATAGAATGCATGACTCTCTAAGGGAAGCACAGTCGTCTTCCTTTGTAAAATCTCGCAGTGTAATGACGAGAGCAAAACTCAAACAGGGGAAATATTGTGCAATTCCTTCAACCTTTGACCCCGGTTTTGAGGGAGAATTTTTCCTCCGGATATATGCAAGTAGCAGTCCTGAGTTAAAGTAAGTAGAGAGTAGTTAAAGTAAGTAGAGAGTAATTAAAGTAAGTAGAGAGTAATTAAAGTAAGTAGAGAGTAATTAGAGTATGATAACAGCTTCATGAAGTCCCAGGTCCCTCAGGTAGGAATTCTTTTATACCTATAGCTTCTACGAAATCTAATTTTGAGTATATACATATATATTCCTTATAACATCATATTCATCGATATCAAAGTTTTACTTTTTACACAAACAATGTATGTATTAAACGTGTCGCAACGTTTCAAGACTGACTGATCCCTTTGTCAAGCTATGACTGAGTGAGCGATTTGTATTCCAACACACCAGTACAAGAGGCCATCAATATCATCAGAGAGAGATTAAAAGCAGACAAGACACTCCAGAAAAGGACAAACCTATTAGTAGACAACATCATCATACTAACATTTGTCATGGACACGACTTACTTCGCGTTTTGAGGTCAGGTGTACCAACAGAAATACGGTACTGCTATGGGAAGTCCTGTGTCACCCATAGTCGCGAATCTGTTCATGAAACACCTAGAGCAGACCGCCATTAGATCGGCACCCATGCATGGTATGCTGCCCCAAACTTTGGAAACATATGTGGATGACATCCTAGAAATAGTTAAAAAGGGAGCAGTACTAGTGCAGGGCCTAACAGATCATCTGAACCAAGTGGACAAAACAAATTCTTTAAATTTACCCTCGAGGAGGAAAAGTAAGGAACCATACCATTCTTGGACGCTCATTGTCCGCAAAGAATACGGCACCATCAAACTATTAGAGTAAGGCAAACCGACACACACTGATCAATACTTTGCTTTCAATTCCTACTATCCACTACACCAAAAGTTTGGAGTCGTACGTACACTCCTCGACAGATGCAACAACATCATCACAGAGCAGGAGGATAGACGCAGGGAAGACAAGCACATAAAAGACACACTTAACCGTTGTGGCTACCCCGACTGGTCAATAAACAAGGTGAAAAGAGTGGTAAAAGAAATGACAGAAAACAGAAAACTGAGACAGAAGAAAAGTAATGGAACCCAAACCAAAAGCAAAGGCTGGGTCACCATACCCTACGTGAAGGGGACATCTGAGGCGTTTGCACGGGTGATAAGGAAACACCATTTCAGCACCCTGATGAGACCACTGACAACCTTAAGATAGTTACTGGTGCACCCCGAAGACAAGACTGACATTTTAGACAAAACAGGAGTTGTATATCAAATTATATGCAACATTTGTCAGCAGTCATGATCATATACAGGTGAAACTGGGAGGAAACTTGGTACACGTCTGAAGGAACATCAAAAGGACGTAGAGAAAATGAGCAACATCACATTCACCAGATCCACACGCTAAACATCCGCCACCCAGTACACTAACTCAGCATTAACAGAACACGCTTACACCTAAAATCACATCGTGGATTGGGACAATGCCAAGATAGTTGAAAGGGAACAACACACAAAAACAAGACAAATCAAAGAAGCAATCAAAATCAGGAAAACTCAGACATGAACAGAGATGAGGCGGCCACTAACTGAGTCATCTGTATGACCCGATACTGACATAACAGGGGATAAGGGGTTAGATCTAACATCCTACCTGTAACCTATCTGGTGCATTGTGTATATGCTCCCTATCGTTAGGCGAAATGTCTCAGGTCGAGTGACATGAAAAATATACAATTTCGTCACATCGTTGTACAGGTAACTAATACAAATCGCTCACTCAGTCGTAGCTTGACAAAGGGACCAGTCAGTATTGAAACTTTGCGTCACGTTTAGTACGTACATTGTTCATGTTAAAAATACAATTTTGATATAACACATTTCCAAACTAATGAAATTTATTGAAGATATCCTATTCATTGTATATGTATCTGTCCCAAGGGAGCTGACACTAGAGGAGCCAGACAGAAACAGTGGGTGCTGCTGCAGCCCCTTTTACATGTGTAAGGCCTACAGGTCTGCCTTGCAGATCCTCATCAGCAGTGGAGAGGGCCTGGAGGGCAAGGATTTGGACAGAAGTAGGTTCACCCATCAGTATCCTCCATACATTAAACTCTGTGTGATGTAGTTTAGCTGCAGCCTTTTTCCTTTTTAGATATCTGACATGAACTCTTGTGAGTTTATGAGATGGTGTAGCATATGCCATTTGTCTGCCCAGTGTTAACTTATAAAGACTTCTTCTTCAGAACCATGAATCTTTGAATCATGATATCAGGCACATTAGCTTGCTGTGATCAGAATTCTTCAACTGTAGAACATGGAGCTCCTTTAAAGGTCACAGAAGTGAAGTGTGTTAATTCTTTTCAATAGCTGACATATAACAATACCCTCTGTAACATGCTGGATGGACCATTAATTTGCCTGTAACATGCTGGATGGACCATTAATTTGCCTGTAAAATGCTGGATTGACCATTAATTTGCCTGTAACATGTTGGATGGACCAATAATTTGTCTGTAACATGCTGGATGGACCATTACTTTGCCTGTACCATGTTGGATGGACCAATAATTTGTCTGTAACATGCTGGATGGACCATTACTTTGCCTGTACCATGTTGGATGGACCAATAATTTGCCTGTAACATGTTGGATAGACCAAAAATTTTCCTGTAATATATGCTGGATGGACCCTTAATTTGCCTGTAACATGCTGGATAGACCAATAATTTGCCTGTAACATGCTGGATGGACCAATAATTTGCCTGTAATATGCGCTGGATGGACCATTAATTTGCCTGTAACATGCTGGATGGACCATTAATTTGCCTGTAACATGCTGGATGGACCATTAATTTGCCTGTAACATGCTGGATGGACCATTAATTTGCCTGTAACATGCTGGATGGACCATTAATTTGCCTGTAACATGCTGGATGGACCATTAATTTGCCTGTAACATGCTGGATGGACCATTAATTTGCCTGTAACATGCTGGATGGACCATTAATTTGCCTGTAACATGCTGGATGGACCATTAATTTGCCTGTAACATGCTGGATGGACCATTAATTTGCCTGTAACATGCTGGATGGACCATTAATTTGCCTGTAACATGCTGGATGGACCATTAATTTGCCTGTAACATGCTGGATGGACCATTAATTTGCCTGTAACATGCTGGATGGACCATTAATTTGCCTGTAACATGCTGGATGGACCATTAATTTGCCTGTAACATGCTGGATGGACCATTAATTTGCCTGTAACATGCTGGATGGACCATTAATTTGCCTGTAACATGCTGGATGGACCATTAATTTGCCTGTAACATGCTGGATGGACCATTAATTTGCCTGTAACATGCTGGATGGACCATTAATTTGCCTGTAACATGCTGGATGGACCATTAATTTGCCTGTAACATGCTGGATGGACCATTAATTTGCCTGTAACATGCTGGATGGACCATTAATTTGCCTGTAACATGCTGGATGGACCATTAATTTGCCTGTAACATGCTGGATGGACCATTAATTTGCCTGTAACATGCTGGATGGACCATTAATTTGCCTGTAACATGCTGGATGGACCATTAATTTGCCTGTAACATGCTGGATGGACCATTAATTTGCCTGTAACATGCTGGATGGACCATTAATTTGCCTGTAACATGCTGGATGGACCATTAATTTGCCTGTAACATGCTGGATGGACCATTAATTTGCCTGTAACATGCTGGATGGACCATTAATTTGCCTGTAACATGCTGGATGGACCATTAATTTGCCTGTAACATGCTGGATGGACCATTAATTTGCCTGTAACATGCTGGATGGACCATTAATTTGCCTGTAACATGCTGGATGGACCATTAATTTGCCTGTAACATGCTGGATGGACCATTAATTTGCCTGTAACATGCTGGATGGACCATTAATTTGCCTGTAACATGCTGGATGGACCATTAATTTGCCTGTAACATGCTGGATGGACCATTAATTTGCCTGTAACATGCTGGATGGACCATTAATTTGCCTGTAACATGCTGGATGGACCATTAATTTGCCTGTAACATGCTGGATGGACCATTAATTTGCCTGTAACATGCTGGATGGACCATTAATTTGCCTGTAACATGCTGGATGGACCATTAATTTGCCTGTAACATGCTGGATGGACCATTAATTTGCCTGTAACATGCTGGATGGACCATTAATTTGCCTGTAACATGCTGGATGGACCATTAATTTGCCTGTAACATGCTGGATGGACCATTAATTTGCCTGTAACATGCTGGATGGACCATTAATTTGCCTGTAACATGCTGGATGGACCATTAATTTGCCTGTAACATGCTGGATGGACCATTAATTTCCCTGTAGCATGCTGGATGGACCATTAATTTGGCAAATAGGTGGAAAGTAATAGAAATAAAATCACTGATGAGGAGTTAAGTCCTTTGAGCCTCTTGTTAAATATGTTACTGTAATGATGACTAACAAGGTTCCATTATAAATTTTGAATGTTTTTTTATTGAAATAATGTCGTAAACAAATGTTCTGTGATTGAGTTTTTTTACTTTCTGTGTTACAGAGTCTGACCCATTTGTTATTATTCGCTGTGAGAAAGAGAAAGTCAAGACACCTGTTATATCCAATGACCTCAATCCCAAGTTTGACCAGCGGGTCACATTTTACCAGAAGACTCCGAAAGAAAATGTTACATTAGAGGTATACAATATTACAATTTACTACTGAATGTGTGAACTGTTCAAATGATATACTGATACATACATTCAATAATAAATAAATAATAAAAAAATAATAGTAAATTCTGATCCGAGATAAGGGGGCTCATAGACTCTAGCATATCTTTGACCAGGTACTTATTAAACAAAGCAGAGCCGAATCAAATTTGTCATTTCATACAAGTAAAACAGCTAGGTTTACATACGGTTTTCGTGTATCCCAATTAACTTTGATTATATATTATCAACTATTTTACACTTTTGTGTACATACACTTCATTGGTTATTTGTCTAATGAAGATGGCAGGGTACGTATCATTCTAGTCATCGAAACGTTACACATAAACGTTAATTGACACTATATTATAACCATCTAAACACTAATTAACCCTGCTATTTCAAAACTCACCTAATGATGAAAAGAACAGCACATTCAGCTTTATATCAGATTTCACTTTTAAGAATCCACATACCACTGCCAAAAATATATCTATGCTTTGATGTCATTTATCAAAAGTGATCCACACCGTACAAGACCTGATGAAAAAAAATGATGACATGAACAAAATATAATCATCCATAGTGTTTAGATTGTAAAAAATATTAGCTGAAACATCCATACAAAATATCTGCCGCAGAGATCTTCAAGCTAACTTAAAGTCTGAGAGCTGTACATATCTACTGTCAAAGATATCTGTATTAGGATATAAAACTAAGAATAAATCTCAAGGATACTGACTACTTCAAAACAATTGTGAGGGGACATTAATTTCGGGAATAGTTCTCAGAGACTGTCTATACTAAGCATAATTTGCACATACCTTTTATAAGACATTTGGGTAATGTTACCATTATATTCATTTTCTGTGTTCAGGTGTGGAACCACAACATGATAAAAGATGACTTTTTGGGAGTGTGCACTTTGTCTATGACACAAAGGAGTTCCTTCAAGGGAGGTAACAAAATGATTGGAATGCCCTTGATGGGAAAGGGCAAGGGAGCAGCCAAGCCTACTAAAGGTCGGCTATGGGTCAATGTGCTGTACACAACACTACTGGACACGGTGTGACCTCACACCGCGGCTATGGGTCAATGTGTGACCGCCACTCTCTGTCAACCACTGGACATCACATGAACCATCCATGCCTACTAAAGGTCGGCTATATATGGGTCAATGTGCTGTACACAACACTACTGGACACGGTGTGACCGCCACTCTCTGTCAACCACTGGACATCACATGAACCAGCCACACCTACTAAAGGTTGGCTATGGGTCAATGTGCTGTACACAACACTACTGGACACGGTGTGACCGCGGCTATGGGTCAATGTGCTGTACACAACACTACTGGACACAGTGTGACCGCCACTCTCTGTCAACCACTGGACATCACATGACACTCTGACCTTGACTCTACACCGTGGAGCTGAAATCTCTTTCATAAAAGACATCTGACTGATTTAGTGAAAATCAAAACTTTATCTTTCTTACTTTTAATGACCTCAAAATAGTTAACATGTGATGACGTCAAATACACTGATTCTTTATTAACATTAGAATAAATGGTACATTTAAATTTTATATCATATTTAGTTATGGTGTAGGTGCTATTGTAAATATACACGTAATTGACATTTATTCCCTTTCAATGATAAAGACACAGATTTTTTCAATTTTTGAAACAAGTCTTCAAGCAGCTTTTGTATAGCATTTTAATGATGTTCATAGTAAAAGTACATAAAAATGCTAACAATAATTCAATAATGACACAGGTTGTTTTCTGGATTATAGTGTATATTGAAATTCTACTTACCCTGTATCCACTCTTGACTGTATTTTAATATTTGTATGCTGCTCAATAAAGTTATTTGGGACCAGCATCACCATATATATATATATACATATAATTGCTGATAAACACCTATTTGGGACCAGCATCCCCATATATATATATACATATCATTGCTGTTAAACACCTATTTGGGACCAGCATCACCATATATGTATATATATATATACATATAATTGCTGTTAAACACCTATTTGGGACCAGCATCACCATATATATATATATATACATATCATTTCTGTTAAACACCTATTTGGGACCATGCAGCATCACCATATATATATATACATATCATTGCTGTTAAACACCTATTTGGGACCATGCAGCATCACCATATATATATATATACATATCATTGCTGTTAAACACCTATTTGGGTTGAAATCCATCCTTTGATTTTTGCATTTTAATCAAATACTGTATATTTATCTACATGTAGTACCTTTTTGGAGGGAATTTTTTATAATACACTTCTACATGATGTATTTTGGAATCGCAAATTGATGAATGTTATGTGTAAATTTTATAAGAATTTGGCAAGTTAATATTTGCCAAAACAGTTGATAGCATTCTGTTTTACATTTATACTACTGTGTGAGTAATAGTTGATTGTTTTTTGTGTCTGTGTCTGTTGAAGTGTCAGCATTATCTGTAGTAGCTGTGTTTCTCTGTTGAAGTGTCAGCATTATCTGTAGTAACTGTGGCCTTCTCTTACTGCTGTCTCTACCTAAAGTGTCTTATACCTGTATTGAGACACTGGTCTTTAGATTTATTTTTAGCTCACCTGGTCCGAAAGACCATGGTGAGCTCATGCCATACCGCAGCGTCCGACCGTCAACTTTTCCTTCAAAACGCTACTAGTCCTGAACGACCCGGTAGATTTTGACTATATTCGGTCCGGAGCATCCTTAGGCCAAGGGCACTCAATTTTGTATAAACGGTGGGTGTGCCCCCCCCCCCATCCCCTGGGGGCAGGGGGTTGGGCCCAATAGGGGATATAGAGATAAACCTTTAAAATCCTCCTTCTTCTACCACAGGGATTAAAGGATTTCATTCCAATTTGGTCTAGAATATCCTTGGGCCGAAGGCACTCAATTTTGTATAAACGGTGGGTTTGAACTCCCTGGGGGCAGCGGGGCAGGGCCCAATAGAGGAAATAGAGGTAAAACCTTTAAAATCCTGCTTCTACTGTAGGGATAAGGGGATTTTATCCTATTTTGTTCTGGAGCATCCTTGGACAAAAAGGACTCCAACTTGTATATCCAGTTTTGAGGTTTAAATCTTTAAAAATCCTTCTCCTTCTGTACCATTTGAGGGATTTTATCCCAATTCTGCTTGGAGCATCCTAATGGGCAAAGGGGTCCTTATTTTGAATATAAGATGGGTTGGCCCCATTGGGTGCAGAGTTGCGGGGCTCAAAAGGGGAATTTAAGATTTAAGTTTTTAAAATTCTTCACCTTCTGTACTATTGGAGGGGTTTCATTCAAAGTTTGCCTGGAATATCCTTGGGCAAATAGGAATTAATGTTGTATAATTGGAGGGTGTGGCCCCACTGGGTGCAGAGTTGCAGGGCCCAATATGGGAATTTGAGGTTTTATTCTTTAAAATCCTTCTTCTGTACCATTGGAGGGACATTTTTGCAATAAGAATAATTTCCCATTGTTGCTTTATTATCCAGGTGAGCGATACAGGCCATCTGGGCCTCTTGTTAAGTTTTAAATAAGGGACTATTTTGGTAGGAGCTTTTCCATACCCAGGACCTATTAATTTGAGTCCTGTTTCCAAGGGACTGTTCTGGTAATGAGCCTTTGAGATGCAGCACCTGTGCATTTGAGTAACATATCCAAGGCATAGTTTTTTTGTAATGAGTCATACATGACACAGAAACTATGGTTTTGAGTCGTATCTGAGAGACTGTTTTGGTAGCTACATATATCTCTTGAGACACAGGACAATGGATTGGAGTTTTATACAGGAGACTGTTCTGGTAATGAGCCGTTTAGAAAAGGGGCCTTTGTACTAGAGTGATATCCTAGGGACTACACTGGTAATGAGCCGTTTAGAAAAGGGGCCTTTGTACTAGAGT